>NC_022015.1:4872053-4879496 GCF_000317375.1 Microtus ochrogaster | reverse complement strand
ATATATATATATATATATATATATATTTGGAACTTCTCTGGTATGGAAATCAAATTTAACAGCAGTGATTTTCCCCCTTTCATGCAAGCACAGGGAGTCTGAGATTATTCAAAACTGCTCAAGAGCAGCAACGATTATTTTAAGCTCATGATTCAACTGGTACATTAATTAGAAAATCCACCAACCCAAATTGACAGATCCTGGTATCAATGGGAACTTAAGAATAAAAATAATAGTTGCTAAGTAAAAATAGACTGAAAGGGGGCACGGCAGCAAATGACAGAAGGACAAATGATAAGCAAAAAAAGAAAAAGTTGTGCAAAAAAAGGCATTTAATGATCTGTTTTCCTGGACAACGCCCCCCCCCAAAAAAAGACACAAAAAAAAACAAAACACGAAGATCTTGGCAGCACCGGTACTGTCAAAAAGTAGTTGCTCGTGAATACAGAATCTGATTTTTGGAAGCTGGATGAGAAAACGTAACTAATATTTTCTTGCTGAAATGTGTAACAAGACAGGAGAGGAGCCCCGACTGAAAGGGCCAAAGGGCCAAAACTAGGCTAGGTGAGAGCGAAAGGACTGGAGAGCTTAAGATGCTCAGGGTACAGGTGTGGGGTGATTATGTCAGTTCGGTCAGAACAAACCTGACAACAGACACCCGTGTCCAACGCAGCCCTTCCTTGCCCTGCCCGGATCGCGACCCGCTCCGCGACCCCCCGCGGTTAGCTGCCCTGTGGCCCCAAGTCTCTTAAAATTCACTTTCTACTTCTCCCAGCAAATCCGATCTCCCCAAACTGTCAACGCCGGGGCAATCTCCAGTAGAAACCTTCCTCTTTCCCGATTATCTATCAAACCCGCATTTGAGAGCAGCCTCGCTGCGTCCTCCGCGGGTTTCCCGGACGCCCACGGACACTGTCCCACGCCATTGAGCACCTGTTCGCAGACTTAATAACCCATCCATCCTCCACGGCCGCCGGGATACCGGACGGTGCAGGACCGACGGCCATCCGCACACTGGAGTGGGCCTGGTCCGTGCCCGCCAGGGAATTATCGGGGTCCGCGCTAGCCCCAGGACCGGCAGAAGGGACGGGCGGGCACGAACGCCCAGACTCGACGGAGACGCCCTCCCTGCCCCCACCCAGCTCCGGAGAGGGAAGTGCCGAGGGGTTGATCGGAAAGGCGCTGCAAAGCATCGTTCTGCCCGCGTCCTAGCCATCCCTTTAGGGACCTAGAAGCTCCCGGGGATGCATCCCGGAGCTCGTTCCGGGCTCGGGTCATCGCCACCGCCGGGCATTGCTGTCTCTTTAAGAAGCAGTAGGCCGCCCCCTCCCGGGCCAGGTGGAGACGTCCGCACGGGGAAGGTGGGCGCGCCCACCGACCGCGTTCCCGAAGCCCCCCCCCCAGCCCTCCCCCGCCCGCCGCGCAGCCCAGGCAGGGAAGATGGGGGTGCGCGGGCGCGGCGCCTTTAAGGGGCGCAGCCTCCCGCGGCCGGGTGGGGGCTGGGAGTCGCACGGGCCCTTTAAGGCCGGCAGCGGGCACGTCGGGCAGGGCTCCAGGCGGCCGGGCTGCGCCGCGGGCGGGGGCGGGTGCGCCGGCCCGAGAGCTCGCGACCCCCGACGGGACGCCCCGGGACGGCCGCTGCCCGCAGCTGTGCCGACACTCACCGTGGCTCGCCGCGAGCGCCCGCGCCCGCACCCGCACTCGAATCCCGCGGTGGTGGCGGCGGCAAGTCCGGCGCGGGTAAACAGGCACCTCCGTCCCTGACCTACTTTCTGCCTTCCCTAAATGTCGCACCACTAACCTACTTTCCGACCAATCCGCTCCCCGCCGGCCCAGGCCCGGCCCCCCGCCCACCAATCGCTGTGCCCAACCCCCCTTCCCCGCCCACCAATGGAGGAGCCGCGGAGCCCGGATACCTGCCTCTTCCCGCCAGCCAATCGGAGCGCTCGAGCCGAGCAGTCTTGGCGGACAATCCAGACCAATCTGCGTTTGGCTCCGCGTCGCGCTAGCCAATAGCTTGACCGATAGAGAAGCTACTGACCAATGGCAAGACGGCAGGGCTGGTTTACCTGCTACTTTCTCTTCACCAATCATTTGGCGCACAGGAGCACACGCCCCGAGGAAAGGCCCTATCGGTGCGCTCTCTGGGTTTTTTGCCCCAGCCCTCGGTTTTTCCCCTCACGTCTTCGGCTCTCTACGGCCGCTGCGTCTCGGACTTCCAGCGCTCGCTGTGGTCCCCCTGTCCCTTGTTGGCGTTCCGGGCTAGAATAAGCCTTTCAGCTCTCCTCCTCCTCTGTCCCTTTCCTTGTTCGGAGAACGCTGAGTAAACGCAGCATCTCCTCGCCCACCGCGCTACAGCTCCATCTAGGAAACCACATTTTAGGAACACAGCGCCACAACCTTACTGAAACCCCTGGCTTGCCCAAGTCGGAACCAGGGCACTAATACCCAGCGTTTCTAAAAGTCTTTTCCGTAGGACGACTGCACTCGGTCTCGCGTTCTTTTTATTTGTCTTGACCTCCAAGCATCCGGTGGAGCTATCATTCTCGTTCGAAAGAGAAGTCTCCCGGGGGTGGTGGCGCACATCTGTAATCTCAGCCCTCGGAAAGCCGAGGGAGGCGCATGGCCTCGAGTTTTAAGAGAGCCTGGGCCATAGGGTGAAACCTGAGCGAGATTCTGTCACTTGTTACAGAAAGGGTCCCAGCAGCCAAGGCTTCTGCTTTGCAAAAGCATCAAAGGAGCAGGACAGAAAGTTGCAGAGATTTTTAAGAAGAAAAAAAATAATAAAACATAACGTGCGACTCTGACGATCCAAGTATGGAGAAGTTTTCTTATTTTTACTTCCCAAGCGCTTTCTAAGGAGACCCAGACAAACAACTGATGGACCTTCTAAATGTTGAACTCCCTGATAACAAAGCCACTGTTTACTTTTTGGCACATGCCTGCTCCCCTTTAGCAACTGCTGGAGAGGGCTAGGTGGAGTGGTAGGGAAGGGATGGGGCTGACACCCAGAAAATGTTCTGCCAATAGGGGCTGGAACCACAAACAAGTGGCATTAAATCAATTGACTCAGTTATGTGCAGTGTACCAGCCCCTGGGACTATGGAATAAATTCTAACCAGGCAAGTTCCTGGAACTCAAGACAGCATCTCAATGCCTGTAAAGCCCTGGGACCCATCTCCAGCTCTTTGCAAGGCATACAGCCTTCTTCCAAGTTAGGTTCAAGACTAAACAACTTCATGAGTAACTTCCACCTTCCCAGAGTTCCAAAGCAGATCTACTTTGTCTCTGCCCTGTTTTGTAAGGGGACCACTCTGTATAAATATAACTTTAACACAGCATTAGAAAAGATTTTACATACAAGATGAACGTGGGCTGGACGCTGACCTAGTTAATTGAACTCACAGCTAGATAAGTGTCAGTAACCTGAGCATCTGCATCCCACAGCATCCCTCTACTGTGTTGTTGCCAGGCTACGTGATAAAAGCTTTCCCTTCTTTTTTCTCTCTGTATCCTCACAGCCTCTTGTGAAGAGAGCAATTTTTTTTTTTTTAGTTTTAAGACTCGTGTTTCTATTATCCTTTTCCTATGCAATTAAATTGTTCTTTTTTGGGTTTTTTGTTTGTTTGTTTTGTTTTGTTTTTCGAGACAGAGTTTCTCTGTGGCTATGGAGCCTGTCCTGGAACTAGCTCTTGTAGACCAGGCTGGCCTCAAACTCACAGAGATCTGCCTGCCTCTGCCTCCTGAGTGCTGGGATTAAAGGCATGTGCCACCACCATCGAGCTAAATTGTTTTTATTGAGCTATATATTTTTCTTCACTCCCCTCCCTTCCTCTCCCCCCTCCCCTTCTACCCTGTCCCATGATACCTATGCTCCTAATTTACTCAGGAGATCTTGCCTTTTTCTGCTTCCCATTAGATTAGATCCGTGTATGTCTCTCTTAGGGTCCTCATTGTCTAGGTGAAGAGAGCAATTCTTACCCCACTCTACAGATTGGTTGAACTGGCTGACTCAGGTTCACATGGAAAAGTGTCAGTCATATTTTAAATGTGTTTTGCTTTGGTTTGCATTCTAAAGGCTCCATTTAAGGCCAGTTACCAAATGATGCAAGGCTCCCAACAAGGCCCATACTTGGGATTTGTACCCATGTCCTGAAAGAAAAAAAACTCAGAGGTTTGCATCTGTTTTCCAGGTGATGCAAAGCCAAAAGAGGAAGAAACACTACCTAATATCAGTCAAGTTTGGTAGGGAAGAATAATGGTCTCCATAATGGGAGCAAGTGTGGGGTCCCATCTTGGGAAGCCGGCTGTTCTCAGAGAGAGTGGGGCAGAGGGACCCTAAGTTACAATTCAGTCTGAGTCCACAGAGAGTTGTGTCTGCCCATAGAAAGAATGCTGCCTCCGAATGCATCCCTCAAAGTCTGATAGAAAACAAAATGGGAGTTGCTGGCCTGGCGGTCTTGGTCACTATGCACTATTTGCGATTAAGGCTTGGCAAACAAAAATTACCACTATGCACAAGGAGAGAGACCAGGATGTGATGTGACTAGAAACTATGTCACATAAGGAGAGATGAAAGGAAACAGAAGTTTTTGCCCCAGGGAGTGCAAGGTAAATTTCTTCACATATTTGAAGAGATGTCAAATAGGAGAGAAATTCGACTTTCTTTGGGGCCCAGAAGGGATAGAAGGAAAGTCACATGGGTGGAAGCTCACTGGGATCAACCAGGAGAATTTTATAGTAACTGTGGCTGCCTGTACCTTGATACATTGTCTTATTACAGAAATGGTCCACATAAGGAAAGCAGGCCAAATGGGGCCAAGAGGGCCTATGTTAAGATCCTGGCCTGCCATGTACCTTGCCTGTTCTTTTAAGAGTTATTAACTTGCTTTTCCCTACCCTTAGCGGACAAGAGATGTCTCTTCTTCTGCAGGCCTCTTCTTTCATGTTCAGTTATATTTTCCTTGGAGTTTCTCTCTGCTCGAAACATTATCTTCTATGGGTACCTATTTTGCCCTTTATTTTCTCCCTTCTAAAACATGGAACTTGTCGGTTTTTTCAGTACAGCTAAAGCCAAAGTCATTGCTCTCAGTCTAAATTTCCTGAGCATGAGTAAAATCACATGGATATAAAGAAAGGAAAAGGGATTGTTGAAAAGAACCTGTGTGTGCCAAGTTCTTTTAATATGTTTAACATAATCCTCATCTCAATCCCAAAAGTTCACATACCTATTACGGTAGCTTATCTCAGTTGTCAATTTGATGAACTGGGGAAGGCATAGAGACCTTCCCTTGAAAATTGCCTCTAAGGCCAGGCGATGGTGTCACACACCTTTAATCTCAGCACTCAGAGGCAGAGGCAGGTGGATCTCTGTGAGTTCCAGGCCAGCCTGGTCTACAAGAGATAGTTCCAGGACAGGCTCCAAAGCTACAGAGAAACCTTGTCTCAAAACAAAACAAAAATTGCCTCTATTATATTGGCCTGTGATGCATATTCTTGGTTGGTAATTGATGAAGAAGGGCCCACCCCACAGTGGGAGGCACTTTCCTTAGGCAGCTGGGCCTGAACTGTATGAAAGAGGTAGCTGAGAAAGCTTAGAGGAAGCCAGTAAGCAATGGTCCTCTGGGGCCTCTGCTTCCATTCCTGCATTCAGGTTCCTGTCTTGAGTTGCCCTGGCTTCCCTGGGTGATAGATTTATAATGGGTAAGCCAATAAGCCCTTTCCAGCCATGGTGTTTATCATACCAACAGAAATGCTAACTAGAATACCTCCCCTCCAGACTTGCTGTCTGGACCCTGTAAATCAACCTGATTGATCTCTTTGTACTTGAGTTTCTTCCTAAGTGGAATGGGACTATTCTGTTATTCACTCTAGGGGCTGAAGAGAGGTAAATGGGGCAATGGTGGAAATCCCTAGCACAGTTCCTGGTGCGCAGAAAAGATCTGATTATAGTATGACTATTGACCCATGTAGCAGATACTGTTCCCGTTTTAATGGTGCAGTCAGTGACAATGAATAGCCTCCTCTGCGGCGCCCTCTAACGCCCAAAACCATTCAAATTGCCAGGGAGGGGGAGTTGTGAAAACACAGAATACTGAGGCTCAGCCGGACAGAATCTGATTCAACATCTTTCAGATCTGAGATACATTCTAGTGGGAGATTAGACTCTGAAGTCAAGCACTCAAAATCAAACTCCAGGTCCACTGCGCTGACTGGAGAAGACAATGACAGGACCCTGAAGTCACAAGAATGAAATCTGGGCAGTCCTGAGAGCATGGTAAGTTTGTTTGGGGGAAACGGAACAGGATTGGGCTGCATCAGTGGCTGCCGAGGTTGGAAAATGAGTTGAGTGTTACTCTAGAAGCCTCATATGCAGCACTGCCATCAAGTCTCACACCCCTCCTCCTCCCTCCCCTCACCATACACACCCAAGCAGGCATTTCTAGTCCCATCATACAGGGGCAGACATGTCCCGAAATCCCAGGCTCCTTAGACAATGTGTCTCAAAGTTCGCGTTGTATTTCTCTAGATTGCGTTTTTACAATTACTTTGGCAACAATCATTCAGAGTTAGAGCGTATGGATCAAGGGGCCACCAACTTACAGGTGATGTCATGAGACAAAATCTCCAATCAACCCTGGAAGAGCAAAGGAGAACACCCAGGATGAGGCCTCAGGAGTGGGATGTCTTCTCACATAGGGGAGATATGCAGAGTGGGGGCTTCTGGAGAGAGGTGTGGTAGCTTGTGGAATCCTGCAGTGAGAGGCACAGAAGGTCCTGGTAGAGCCCTGAGCTGCAGCTCTGCTCTTGGTGCCTCACCCTCCACCCCACTGAGCAGAGCCTTCGTGGACGTACTCAACCAGAGCCAGAGACCAGGAGAGCCTGGGCAGTTCTCCAGCCCGAAGCCCAGGCTGAGCTGTGCTCTCCAAATGCCAAAGGAAGCCAAAGAAGAATCAGAACAGGAAGAAACCGTGAGGAGAGAGAGGAGAAACCAGAAAGCAAAGAGGCTGAGCGTAGAAAACTGCAGGATTATCTCAACAGACAGCAGTGAGGTGAAGAACACTCTCTTGGAGAAAGGGGATTTGGGTTGGATTAAAAAGGCACTCAGCATACCTCAGGAAATCCAATTTCACCTAAACTAGAGATGGGAGGGAGGAATGAGGAGAGACAGTACAGTGCCAGGGGCAGGCGGAAGCCATGGCTTGCAGACATTTATTATTTAAGGGAAAATTAGAAAAGGAATAGTTGCTTACCTCTTCTCTGCTGACCAGGTAGAAAGGTGTGTGTGTGTGTGTGTGTGTGTGTGTGTGTGTGTGTGTGTGTGTGTGTGTGTGTTTCAGAGGCAGAGAAAGGGGGAATTACATTTTTAAGCCTAGGTTGACATCTGGATATACAAAAGAAGTAAGTTTGTTTGTTTCGGTTTGATTTGGGTTATGGTATAGA
>NC_022015.1:4861280-4871952 GCF_000317375.1 Microtus ochrogaster | reverse complement strand
AGGCTTGTTTTGAGACAAGTCTCACAGGTAGCCCTGGCTGGTCTGGAATCACTATGTGGATGAGATTAAACTTGAACTCACAGAAACCTGCCTCTGCCTCCCAAGTGCTTGGACTAAAGGTCTGTGCCACCATGACCAGCCTTAAAAATGAGTTTTTAACCAGCAGGCATTCACAGGTTAGCAGAACGAGAGGCCTTCCCTGGCTTTTCTGAAAGAAATAGCCCGGGGCTCAGAACTGGAAAGCAGCAATACCTCATTTGGAAAGTGTCCTAGACCATGCAATGAGGCTGAAGATCAGCTCTTGCTTGAAGACCTGGCCAAGACACTGTGGCTCACTGTACCACAATGGGAAAGGGGCTTCTCCATGTGACTAAAGAAGCCGATGGTCCCTTAGCCACCCCACTTCTTTACAGACTCTCTACACAACAGTCTTCAGAACAAAAGCAAACTTTTGCCCTGTTTTGCTTGAACACACATCACTTAACTATTCTTTCTAGATAAGAAAAGGAAGGAAAAGTATCATTAGCACAGCAAAGTGTTTAGTCACATAAGGAATGGAGTAACTCAAAAACATTAAACTGTGTTTTTGAAAAAAAATAGGTTGGGGGTATTTGACCTGGAATATTCTCAAGGCGAAATACAAAGCAGTGGTAATTAGCCAAGTCTGTCTGATGTCATAGGCCTACAATCCATATTATTTAGAAGTCTGGTGCACACTTGTTGAAAGTTCCAGGCCCGGCTGGGCTACAGAGTGAGTTCAAGGCTAGGCTAGGTAATGTAGACCCTGTAAGAAAGTAAAAGGTGAAAAGAGGGTTGGAGCTATAGCCTCATGGTGGACTGCTTAGTTAGCAGACAGGACGCCCTAGGGGCAACCCCTAGGACCACCAAATAATACAATAAACATAAGTGATTAAAATAGTCTTATATTAGCATAAAATAGACCCAAAGTACATAAAATTGAATATATGATAATAAAGTTTACATTATTTTTTAAAAAGAGGTGGTTTAGCTGGGTGTTAGTGGTGCACGCCTTTAATCCCAGCATTCAGGAGGCAGAGGCAGGTGGATCTCTGAGTTCAAGGCCAGCCTGGTCTACAGTGAGTTTCAGGCCAGCCAGGGCTACACAGAGAAAGCCTGTTTCAAAAGAAATAATAATAAATAAATAAAATGAGTTTTCAGTATATGCTATTGAAACAACTAGCTAGCCTTATGGGAACCCACGAAACTTGTTCCTAATTCTATCTCTCTTCTAAAATGTGGCCCACAGGTCCTTATGATTTAATTTATAAGAATGGGAGACAGTGATACAGTTCAGCAGGTGAGGGCCCTTACTGCCAAACCCAAGGATCTGAGTTCAATCCATGGAGCCTACATGGTAGGAAGAGAGAACTGACTCCTCCAAGCTGTCCTCTGACTTCCGTGAACAGTTGAGCACACACACACACACACACCAAATAAACAAGTAGGCCTCTCACATACAAGCACCACAGACACACTATCTGCTCAGAAAACATCATGCATATTTCAATAAAAAGGCTAGCAGTTGGGGTGACAGCAAGGGCTGTCCTTGTACAGAAATTACGTCTTGGAAGGACTTACTCTATATAAAGATCTTTTGCTCCTTGGCCTTCTCTTTGTGTTAGTGTTTGTCTGTCTGTCTGTTTGTTTGTTTGTTTTTAAATAAAATCAACAGCAGGTGTGGTGATACACTCAGCAGGAGGGCCAGAAGTTCAAGGCCATCCTCCTCTACTAACTGAATTAGAGGCCCCTGTGGGCTGTACGAGAACCTCTCTCAAAATAAACAAGCAAACAGGGCTGGAGAGATGACTTGGTCAGGTCTTAGTGTCCACATCAGGTGTCTCGAATCTCCTTATAACTGTGGCTCCGTGGGGTCTGATGTCTCTGGTCTCTGCGGGTCCTGTATTCTACGACACACACACATAATTCAAGATAAAATAGGCACTAAGAAACATAGATAAAATGAAAGCAGGAGAGCCTGTTTGGAGCCTCTTCAGGGAGCTGGTTCCCTGCTTCACTCAGATAAAAAGGAAGCAGTTCAGAACCTTAGGAGCTGGAGATGTAGCCGGGGCTGGACTTGCGTAGCCTGCCTCACACCCTAAATCTGAACCTAAGTACCATAAAACCAAACCAAAGTTCCAGTTAACCCTTTCCTTTCTGTGTACAATCAAAACAGGAATAGCTATCGCTTTTATCCACTCAATAATACAAAATCAATGCATATCCGCAAAACAAAGTTTGGAGAACACAAACATGAAGAAGAAAATAACATGATTTCATGAAATTGCTATTCATTGCCAAGTTTCTTTTGTAATTATGTATTTTGAGCTAAGTTCATTACACTGACATTTCACTAGGTACCCTGGTCTTTACAAATTCATATATTCAGATGGACTCTTCCAGTGTAGCCGAGGCCGGCTTCAAACTTGTGGGGATCCTCCTGCTTCTTCTCCGCTGTGCTGGAATTACAGGCGTGGAGCATGAAACCAGGTTTTAAAAGCTGGTTTACTGTGAGCATTCTCCAGACCGTAAGTCTCCTTCTGCAACCATGGTATCTGGTGTCTGCAGCTAACTTTGCTATACGGGGAAATTACACTCATGAAAATACTTACATCATTTCCATTTCACCTTTATTATAAACCATTTATAAATCAGTGTGTGTGCACGTATGTATTTGGCACATGTGCCATGGCACACATGTGGAGGCCAGAGGAAAACTCTGTGCAGCTGGTTCTTCTCCTTCCACTATCCCGTGAGTTTGGGGATTGAACTCAGGTTGCCAGGCTTTTCTGGCAACCACCTCTGCCCACTGAGCTACCTCATCAGCCCATACAAACAGTTGATTTTTACTTGTGAGTATGTGTGTCTTTGTGTGCCTGCAGAGGCCGGAGGGAGGCGTAAGATCCCCTGGAGCTGGAGCAACAAACAGTTGTGAGCTGCCTGACGTGGGTGCTTGGAACTAAACTCAGGTCCTCTGGTGAGGGGTGGAGGCGGGAAATGCTCTGAAGCTCTGAACCATCACTCCGGGCTCCACATAAACAGCTTCGAAAACAACCCTGGAATGTTTGCACCCCAGGGCTTGCTCTAATGTGGAATAGGCTGCTGGAACTGGCCCCAGCTGTCCTGCCCCACATCCTTACCAGCTCTTGCCATAGAATCAGTTTGCATACACAGACAATGAAGTTTACGTACTTTTTCTCAAAAATTCTCTCTCTCTTTCTCTCTCTCTCTGTCTGTCTGTCTTTCTTTTCCTCCTTTCTGTTCTTCCTCCCTCCTTCCCTGTCTTTCTCCCTCCCTCTTTCCTCCTTATATGTCATATTTTAGAAACAAAAAATTTGCATTTTCATTCAATATAAAACCAGAATTGACAAGTTTTGGGAAGTGGTCCTCAGGGACTGCGACCCTGGGTCTGTGTATCAAAGAGTGCTTCTGGTAGCAGAAATGCGTACAGCAAAACTGAGCATGGACACAGATCTCCAGAGCCTGAGTGTGAGCCGAACCATGTGGATGCGGTTCTATCATTACTCTTATTAACCCCTGGCTGCGCCTTTTCCTTTATTTGAATATTGCTGAGTCATGCGTTTGTGCAACTGCCAGAGATGCAAAGAAATGTTCTTCACTCTGGAAGACAGACTAGTTGGCAAAGTTTAAAGTTATCAGCAAAAGCCATGTTGCTTACTGATCCCCTTGGCCTGAAAACTCCCTACTGCCTTTGCGGGCTCACACCTGCTTTCACGCTGAAAGGCTGCTTGCTCAGCAAAGCCCTGACCTCCTCCCGTAAAAATCCTCCCCTAAGCACCCTGCACTTCCTCTTTCCAAAGCCCGCCAGCTGTGTCTGTCTGCTCCTGCCCTCCTTACTCTGGGAGGTCAGCACTGTACTCTGGGAGGTCAGCACTGTGCACAAAGGACCGGGTCAGTCTGTACCTCCCATAGCAACCGAAATATAGCCTGTGCACAAAAGGCAATGGTTTGGAGTGCACAGATTAGGAAAATAGTGAAGCGATTTTGGAAGCAAGCTGCATCTCATTCTATGGATACAGGCACCTCCAGCAACCCCACCCCAGCAGAGGCAACTTCTGGGGCTTCCCATTCTGAAACAGCTGCCTTGTCATTTACCTTCCCCTGCTCTCCTCTCTGTTGTGCGAATGTAAATCTCTGTATCAACTGAATACAGAAAAATTATACTGTCCTTTTAAATCTTAAATGTGGGATTGGAGAGATGGCCCAGGTTTAGGGGGTCTAACACCTCCCTCTGGCCTCGAGGCTTCTCACCTGCACGTTTGCACAGAAACACAGATACACAGAAGCCAAAGGAAAAATAATAAACTTTAAAATTTTTAAAATACAACCAGGAACAGTGGTGCATGCTTGTAATTAATCCCAGCACTTGGGAGGCAGAGGCAGGCTGATCTCTGTGAGTCTGAGGCCAGCCTGGTCTACGTAGTGAGTTCCAGGATGGTCAGGGCTACAGAGTAAGACCTTGTCTCATAAAAGTGAATAATAATAGTAATAGATATAAATGCATATAATATAATAATAAATGTTATGAGAAAGTAAGGCTCCCATCATAGACAGACTTACTACAACCTTGTATGGAAGATGTAGCCATAAGGAGAAATCCATAAGAATCTCCAAGGATATCTCAATAATGGCATTTTATGAGAGAGGTTATGGGATAAACCCTCTGCACAGTTTTCTATAATAATAAAAATAATCGTAAGAGGAAGCAAAGAGAGCCGAATATCTCAGAACACCTCTTGTGTTTTCTGGCATCACTTCGTGTTATTCTGGTTTTTCTCTCTTTAAAGTCACCAGTGATCCGCCCTCCAGCTGGACGGCTCAGAGATGACTTGCCCTGGTGTGGCTCTGTTCCCTGGAAAATTCCATGGAGAGCTGTTCTAAGCCTCGGAGTCCCTCTTACCTCAGTGGACGCGAGAGCTGGATGAGGAATTTCTAAGGCCAAACTAAGTTCAAGGTGACCTAGAGTCTTTAGTGCTTACACCGTTGTCTTGTTCAGTGATTCCTTAGCCTGAAGACCCCGGCTGCCCAGGAGCATCTGGAGCTACGCATCCTCCACACTGGTATGCCACACTCCAGCCCCTCATTAGGGCCCCAGGAAGATGAGTACATTCTCCCTTGAAGCCAACATCTTGATGCCTTGATGCTTCTCAAAAACAGCAAGTTCTAGAAGAGGAGGGTAGGCTAGCCCTTCCCATGCAGTTCCCACCTTGCTCATGTGCTCTCAGGGTAAAGGGCAGCCGTTTCCCCTGAGAGCAGAGGATCGTGTTGCCATTTTGGTAGACTGGCCTTGTCTTCTGTTCAATGTAATATTTAAATATTAACTTTTCAAGTAACTAGATGAAACTTAAAAAAATGGCAAGTTCCGTATTAAAAGAAAATTTCTTTCCCCTACCCTGCTTCATCGCAGAAATAAAAACATAGTTGAAGGACGACAGTTTGATTGTACCGGGGGAAAGGATGCATTAAGATTCTGCTGTGTTGAAAACTTCCGACGGGGTTTTAAGCACCCAGCTGTCTTCATTTGCGAGGCATCGAATATTTTCCTGTTCCACAAATGGGGCTATTGAGCAATGACATGTAAGCGAAGGATAATGTGACTATTTTTAGCATAGTAATTGTAATTAAAAAGCAGTGGAAGACTAATCCTGCCCCAGCATGTCTGAGATCTCCCTTTCATTTCCTCAAAACAATGCTTTCTATGTCTGACTGCAGAGACTTGTAGCTTGTTTTCCTTCAGTGAAAAATAGGCAACACTTGACACTCTTCCTAAACCAAGAGAAGTGTGTGTGTGTGTGTGTGTGTGTGTGTGTGTGTGTGTGTGTGTGTGCGCGCGCGCCCGTGGTTTGGGCTACACTGGACCCGCTCTTCCTTCTCTGTGTTTTGATTTGCATGGTTGAAATCTTGCTTTCCTATCTAGGGTTAAGGGCCCACGGGCTGGATCAGTGCGTTAAGGGCACCAGGTCTAGCTGACTGTCTAGTATCTGCGCATGCACTTAGCTAGCTCAGTTTTAAATTGAAGATAGTTGAGTATTGTCATTTAAGAAGAGCCACAGAGGGCTGGAGAGCTGGCTCAGCTGTGAAGAGCATTTGCTACTCTTGCAGAAGATGTGAGGTCAGTTCCCAGCCCATACACTAGGCGAGTCACAACTGCTTGTAATCTCAGCCGCCTAGGATCTGCTGCCTTCTTCTGGCCTCTGATGGCACCTGCACACACATGCCTACAACCACACACATACATGTTAAAAAACAAACAAACAAAAAAAAAAAACTTGTGGGTTTTTTGTTGTTGTTGTTTGTTTGGTTGGTTTGGTTTTTGGTTTTTCAAGACAAGGTTTCTCTGTGGCTTTGGAGCCTGTCCTGGAACTAGCTCTTGTAGACCAGGCTGGCCTGGAACTCACAGAGATCCACCTGCCTCTGCCTCGCAAGTGCTGGGATTAAAGGCGTGTGCCACCACCGCCTGGCACCAAACTTGTGTTTTAAAGTGCTACTAATTCCTACTCATAAAAATACTTTTATCCTAACTAATTTATTCCTACCAATGCCTATTAATATTATTCCTACTTACTTTCTTCCTACAAGATGAAAAAGGCAACTTAAAAGAATGTTCTTTGATCCAGGCAGTGGTGGCACACACACACCTTTAATTCCCAACACTCGGAAGGCAGAGACAGGTGGATCTCTGTGAGCTTGAGGCCAGCCTGATCTACAGAATGAGTTCCAGGACGTGCTCCAAAATTACAGAGAAACCTTGTCTCGAAAAACAAAAAAAAAATAAAATAAAATAAAAATAAAAAAGAAGAATGTTCTTTGATTGTTGGAATATGTTTTTAAGCTTCTAAAGCGTCACCTTACAAATGGCTGTTCACAATGCTTTCATCTGAAAGTTATGGATAGTTGCAATTAGAAAATAGGCCTTAAACTGTACAGTGGTGGCGCACGCCTTTAATCCCAGCACTCGAGAAGCAGAGGCAGATGGATCTCTGTGAGTTTGAGGCCAGCCTAGGCTACGGTTCCAGGAAAGGCAGGGTTAGACACAGAAATCTTGTCTTGAACATCCCCCTCAGAGAGAGAGAGAGAGAGAGAGAGAGAGAGAGAGAGAGAGAGAGAGAGAGAGAGAGAGAGAGAGAGAGAGAGAGAGAGAGAGAGAGAGAGGAGAAAATAGGACTAAAGTTGGGCGCGAGGAGGTTGAGGCAGGAGGATCATGTGTTTAAGATCAGCTTATGAGACACAGAAAGACCCTTCCTCAAAATTCAACAAAGAGACTGAGAGACAGATAGACAGAGATAGATAGATACTATAGTAGAAACAGGAGATCAGGAGTTCAAGGCAAGCCATATAGTAAGTTTGAGGCTAACCTGGAATATGTGAGAGAAAGAGAAGGGGAGGGGGAAAAAAAGAAAAAGAGGGCCTGGGAAGATGGCTCAGTGGGGTAGGAGTGCTCGCTCTGCAAGAATAAGGACCTGAGTTCAAATCCCCAGTGCTCACAGAAAAGTGTGTTATGGTTCTTCCTGACTGTAAGCCAAGCATTGAAAGGCAGAACAAGGCAGATCTCCAGAGCTTGCTGTCCGACCAGCCTAGCCAAAATGGTAAGTTTCCAGTTCATTGAGGGACCTTGTGTCATGATGATAAGGCAGAGGGTATGGGAAGGGACACCCAGCATCCTGAGTCTGGCCTCTTCACTTGCAAACATAAATATATAGACCACACCACATACACCATATACACATATGCACCACACACAGACACCAAAATAAAACAGAATAGGGGCTGGAGAAATGGCTCAGCTGTTAAGAGCATATTGCCTTTCCAGAGGACCCAAGTTCAATTCCCAGCACCCACCACAGGTGGCTCACAACCACCTGTAGCTCTGGTTCCAGGAGCTCGGCCACCTCTAGCCTCTACAGGCACTCAGACTCATGGGACCACACCTCCCTCCTCCCCATTCCCCACTCCCCACTTACGCACATATACACAATCACAAACGTGATTAAACATGAATCTTTTAAAAAATAAACTAGAAAGTTGATTCTGGTGTTTGAAATTGAAGTTATGGTCTTTTAAAAATGTAGACAAACTTTGTTTCTTTTTGGAGGGTGGGGGGAGTGGTTTCTAGACAGGGTTCCTCTGTGTAACAGTCCTGGCTGTTCTGGAACTCACTCTGTAGACCCAGGCTGGCCTCGAACTCACTGAGATCCACCTGCCTCTGCCTTCCAAGTGCTGGGATTAAAGGCATGAGCCACCACCTCCCATTTCATTTTTTATGGTATGAGGAGGAAAGGGAGTTATTTGCTGAACTGGAAAAATGCATTTTCCCTTAAAAAATAAATAAAACCAAAGGCAAACATAAATCACATAGTTCCCTTTCTTGCTTAGTTTCTAAGCGTGCTTCTAACTGCGATGGAGAAGTGTCTCCCCTCAGCTGAAGTGTCAGAGTGCAAACTCCCTTTTCCAGGCTGGTCCTGGGGGCAGGCTTGAGGGCACTGGGGGAGTCTGCGCAGGAGAGCTCAGCTGGAGAACGGAATCTGAAGATTAAACCTCCTTACAAATCAAGCAGCCCAGCCAATCACAGAAGGCCATGGTATAGCATGTCTCTCACATTTTCTCTGCAGATGACGGCCCAGAGAGTCCTTCTCTTCCTGTTGTTGTTGTTATTGTTTCTACTTGGGCACATTCGAAGCCGGAGTGTGATTTCCATGCTCAGCATTAAAGAGGACTTTGCTGTGCTTTGAGATTCGCTGTCATTCATTTCCTGTGTGTTCCTGTTTTTGAGACCAATTCAGCAACTACAAGTCACGCCTGCTTGGTCCTGCCCAGGTCATTAGAACTTGATTTATTAATAGTTCTTCCCCCTTACATGACAGTGTTTCCTGCTTTGAAATATCTGTCCTTTAAAACTGCTTCAATTTTAAAATAGAAACATTATGTGTGATCTCTGAAAGAAAACACTTGGGATCTTTAAAGGGAGAAAAAGGGTGGTGGTGGGCATTTAGGAACCCATCCCCTGTGGAACCACCCACAGAACACAGAGAAATTACAGCCCTCTCCTTAGGAACACCTGGCAGTACATTCCTGTAATGTTAGCCCTTGAAAGGCAGAAGAGGGTTAAGCCAGCAAAGGCTGCATAGCTAGACCTTGTCTCAAACAAACAGCACTGTTTTGGTGGCGGTGCACGCCTTTCATCTCAGCAGAGGAGGCAAAGGTAAGTGAATCTTCTTCGTGAGTTCAAGGTCAGTCTGGTCAACAAAGTGAGTTCCAAGACAGCCAGAGGCGACACAGATTTAAATCATTTTAAATCTGGTAAACATTGACAATGTAGATGGAAACATTTTAAAAATAGATAATATTCATTAGAGAAATTGATGTTGTCTTTCTTCCACCTCATTTTTCTGTCATATTTCTTTTAAAAATTGTGTCCACCATTGCAGTCTCATGAACTCTTAATATTACCCTTAGGACCCATTTTCCTGCAAGGAGTATTCTAAATGTCAGCAGAGACCTCCGAAGCACCAATTGGATGCCTCTTCTTGGTGCTCAGTCTCCCTGAGCACTCGAGAGTGGCACTGAGCTAATGTTGGTGACAGAACCATCAAAATTAACTTGATACGGATTAAGTGATCGGCAAATAAGATTTGTTGCTTGGTCATAGACCATAAATATTAAGCAAGCATTGTAAGTAGCTTTAATTGATGGTGTTTAATTTACACAGTCCAATCGATTTCCTTCTCCTGATTCTTTTTCCTTTAAACTAGCACATATATAATTTTATTTCATCTAACTTTTCCTAGTGTCAAGTATAAAATTTTAAATGTTTTGACCCAGATATCAATCTGCACATCTTCGAACACCTGATTTTTGATAAAGAAGCAAAAAAATATCAAATGGAAAAAAGAAAGCATATTTAACAAGCGGTGCTGGCATAACTAGTTATCAACATGGAGAAAAATGAAAATAGACCCATATCTATCACCATGCACAAACCTCAAGTACAAATGGATCAAAGACCTCAACATAAAGCCAGCCAAACTGAACCTTATAGAAGAGAAAGTGGGAAGTACGCTCGAAGGCATTGGCACAGGAGACCACTTCCTAAATATAACCCCAGCAACACAGACACTGAGAGAAACAATTAATAAATGGGAACTCCTGAAACTGAAAAGCTTTTATAAAGCAAAGGACACGGTTAACAAGACAAAACAACAGCCTACAGAATGGGAAAAGATCTTCACTAATCCCACATCAGACAGAGGTCTGATCTCTAAAATATACAAAGAAACTCAAGAAATTGGGTACCAATAGATTACATAATCCAATAAAAAAAATGGACCTAAACAGAGAACTCTCAACAGAGCAATCTAAAATGGCTGAAAGACACTTAAGGAAATGCTCAACATCCTTAGCCATCAGAGAAATGCAAATCAGAACAACTCTGAGATTCCATCTTACATCTGTAACAATGGCCAAGATCAAAAACACTGATGACAACTTATGCTGGAGAGGATGTGGAGTAAAGGGAACACTTCTGCATTACTGGTGGGAGTGCAAGCTTGTACATACCCTTTGGATATCAGTATGACAATATCTTAGAAAATTAGGAAACTACCTTCCTCAAGACCCAGCAATACCACTTTTGGGT
>NC_022015.1:4852527-4860795 GCF_000317375.1 Microtus ochrogaster | reverse complement strand
AAAAAAGAAACGGTCTCAAAAGTTAAAAACTTTTAAAAAATGTTTTATACTTATAATTTCATTTAATCCTCATATATGTGCAAAAATTGATCTTGAACTAGAGTTTTAGCTCTTTGATAAGAGTGCTTGCCTAGCTGTATATGAGTTTGGTTCTCAACACTGAAAAAGAAAATCTATTGTCATATTTTATCTACGATGCTAGGGAAACTGATAGCTCCAACTCCAGGGATCCAACGCCCTCTTCTGGCCTCTGTCAGTACTGCATACACCTGTCACCCATACATGCTTGCAGGCAAACACACATACACAGAAAGAAAAAAACCTTTTAAAAGTCACATTGTATATCTGAGTATTTACTCCTCACAACGCAGAGGAATTATAGCAGTGGTTTATCTAAGATTCCACGGCTAATGTAGAGCAGAGAGACCAACTCTTCTTTGTTAGACAAGAAAGTGCTTGATTCCAGTTGTACACACAGCAGCAGTTTTAATAGTTCGTCCCTGTACCACATATTCTAATTTCACCAAGCACACTCACTTATCCAATCAGTTATTCTGGCAGTCAATAAATATTTAAGTCTTAAGTGAGATAAAGTACAGACCCACTGATGAAAGAATTCATGGTCCAGAGGGGAATACAGGTCAATACATGCATTAATAGTCCAGGGAGATATTAGTTATCATAATAAAGTGATGTATGATGCACTATGGGAAGAAGAATAGCTGCATTCTGTCTGGAGAGGGGCAGAAAGAATGGCCTTGACGGGAACTGAGATTTGAAGGAAAGGAGAGAAGAGATAAATTGGAGTCCTGGGTCCCAGCCTGTGAGCTCTGATCTGGTCCCCCACAGGTCCATGTCTTGAAATACTTGGTATCAGCTGGTGACTTTGTTTGGGGAGGTTTTGGAACCTTTGGAAAGTGGGGCCTAGCTAGAGGAACTGGGCTGCTGGGCAACCTGCCTGGTGGTTTATAGTCCCACATCCCTCTCCAGTCTCTCTGCCTGATCGGCCAGTGCGCGAGCGAGCTCCCCATGCCAAGCTGTAAGCCTCTCCCACTGCGATGACTTCCTCATCATGATAAACTGTGTCTCACCAAACTATGAGCCAAAACAAGCCCTTTCTCCTTTAATTTGCTTCCCTAGAAAGATAACTGGCACATTACTAAGCCTCCAGATCTCTCTACTGACATCTGGAATCGGTGAACTGCAATAGCCCCACCCCTCTCCCCAATCAAAGAAAGCCACACATCTTAGGGTGAAGAGGTGCAGCATCTCTTTGTGCAGTGTTCTAATCATACTGTATCTTCAGCGGTGTGAGGGCTGCACACCTGTAACCCAAGCACCGGGGATGTGGAGGCGGGAGGATCACCAGTTTTTGTAGCACTGCCTTGATCTCTTTTATTGTTGCCATGGCAAAGCCTTGACGAAACAATGTGTAGGAGAGAGGGCTGATTTTGGTTTCAGGTACAGTCCACTGATGTGGTAGAGTGGAGGGAGGCAGCAGGAGCGTGGGGCAGCAAGCTGGTCATATCACATCCATGAACAGGGCACCGAATGGGAGGAATGCTTGCTTGCTTGTGCTGGGCTCAATTTCTTCACTTTGTATGGTTTGGGATCTCCTGTCCCGGGAATGGTCCCACCCACAGCTAAGATGGGTCTTTCCATATCAACTAATGGAATCAAGATAATCCCTCAAAACATTCTCAGAGACTAATTTTAATCGAGATAATCCCTCCCAGGAGGTTCTGTATTCTATCAAGTTGACAACACCATCGCAGAGACCCTTTCTCAAAGACAAGCAAACAAAACCAAACAAGAGAGTGAACAAAAACAACCAAACTCTCTCCCACTTCTCTACTACTAAGGTCCACTGATCCTCCAACTGTGAGCCTCAGACCACAAAGCAGCCCCTCCTGGGAACCTGGAAATAGAAATTGCTAGATCCGGCCCCACCTTTACAGTCAGAAACTGTGAGTGTGCCCAAACAGCAGATTTCCAATGAGTGCTCTGAGGGGTTCTGACCCCACCAGAATGCAGGAGCTCCTGCTATGAGCTAGCCCCAGAAACAGCATGGAAGGGAGGCTCAGAAGCAAGACGCATGCTCTGAGCACCCCGTGCTCCCCCACAGCTCTCCAAGAATCGACCCATAGTGCGTGTTGAACAGATGGCTGCAGACGTACCCTATCCAATGGGTTCCCTGAGCTCTTACAGCTCAGCCTGCAGAAGAAAGGCTCCCCAGTACTGAGGGGATAGAGGTCAAGGGTGTCCAGGCTTTTCTGGGCCAGTGCAGAGCCCAGGTGTCTACAGGCTCTCTCTAATTTGTAAATATGCCCAGCACTCAGACTGTTCCAAAATGGTGTTTTATATGAGCGAAATAATCTTTGTTTAACAGATTTTGTTTTTGAGACATGGATTCACTATGTAGCCTTGGCTGGCCTAGAACCTACTGTGTAGACCAGACTGGCCTAGAACTCACAGAGATCCTTCTGGATCTGTCTTCCTAAAGCTGGGTTTAAACCATATGCTACCAAGTCTTGCTCAACAAATCTTAAACCCATTTATTCATTTATATTCTCTGTGTGTGAATGTTTGTGTGCATGTGTGTTTGTGTACGGTATGTGTGTGGTGCCTGCAGGGGTCAAGAAAGGGCATCAGATGTCCTGAAGTGGGGTTACAGATGGTCCGAGCTGCCATGTGGATGCTGGACTAAGACTCAGTTCTCTGCAAGAGCCACAGGCTCTTAACCACCAAGCCATCTCTTCATCCGAACCAGACAAATTTTAATAGTTGAGATAATATATTTAAGGGAAATAGTGAAGGAATAAATTACAAATGGATTTCACAGGCATTTAGTAAGTTCTCTACATCAGTGTCCTTAGAAAGGCCAAATGTCCCTCCTCTGATTTCCAGGAAGAGTGGGAGGGAACAAGAGGGGGTGGCTGGGGAGGGTAAGAACCAACACCCCTCAAAATACTGTATCTCAGAAGCCTCAGGGTAAACTGGGAGGCAATGTGGTCAGGCTAGGCTGGGAGAGGGCCTAGTCCCAGAGTCACGTGACAAGCAGGTAACTAGACCGCAGGGCCCTCCGGCTCCAGAACCTTTCCGGTTGGTTTTTCCTCTGCTCGGCGTCTCTCAGGAACACCAGCGGCAGCCAGGAAGGGGACCGCGAAAGCTGAAAACCCCGAAGGGGAGAAAAGCTCCATTAACTTCACAGTTTTGCCTCCATCCTCACTGTCGCCTCCACACATTTCTTCATTAGTTTTAATTGGTGGGACACCGCACTAAGTGGCCTCTGTCATCCGCCAGCGGCGCTCAGGGGCGCTGAATGCCACTGCTCAGCCGCTTGCTCGGAGTCTTGTCCTTTGCCTCTCGTGGTGCTGGGTCACCCAACCCCATCGTGCTGAATGTGCCTCTGATCCACGGATGCGTCCGCCCTTCCTGTGGCTCTGCTCTGCCTCTCCTCCTTCGTCCCCACCCCTCTTCCTTCTTGACTGTCTTTTCCCACCCTCATCCCACAGGGCAGCCTTGGCTACTTGCTGTGGGATGTTTAGTGAGCGCTTACCACGTGCAGGTTCTCGCCTTCCTGGAAACCTCAGTCCAGTTGGGGAAAGGGAGCGATGGAGCCAGGAGCAAACAGGTCCACTAGTTAGCACTTCTGTCTGATGCAGTGAAGTGGGAACAAACCCAGCTGTGCTATTTGTCTCCTGATGGGACCAAATACTTGAGAAAGTAGCTTACTGGGAGAAGGGCTTTTTTGCCTCACAGTTTGAGATAGAGTCCAGTGTGGAAAGGAAGGCATAGCAGGAGAGCTATAGGGCAGTCAGAGCCTGCTGCCGGGGCTCCTTGCCTCTTCACAACTCCGTGAAACATGGGGTAGGAGTAGATCCGGACTACAAATCTGAAGGACCTCCCAGCCCCATGGCCCACTTTCTCCAGCTAGGTACCCACCTCCCGAAATGGTTCCATCAGCTGGGGACCAAAGGGTTCAAATGCATAATGTGTTAGAGCAGTGGTTCTCAACCTGTGGGTCGCACATCGGAGATCCTGCATATCAGATATTTACATTACGATTCATAACAGTGGCACAATTACAGTTATGAAGTAGCAATGAAACCATTTTATGATGGGGGGGGTTACCATAACGTGAGGAACTGTATTAAAGGGTTGCAGCACTAGAGAGGAGGAGAACCACTGCTTTAGGGGATATTTTACATCCAAACCAGACGGGGAATTGTAGACAACATCAGAGGGGCTTCCAGGAAAGGCTTCTGTGAGGAGGCAACCTTAAGTAGAGACCTGTGATGACGGAATACAGCAGTGGAGGTGGGGTGGGGAGGAGGCGCGCAAAGCCATGGTGGGGGTCAGGGCTTAAACATTGGGTGGCAAAGTGAAGGACCTGGGGAGAGCCAGGCAGGGACCCAGAGGGTAGGGGAGGATATGACTTCATACAGAGAGTTCCGGAGGCC
Organism: Microtus ochrogaster; assembly: GCF_000317375.1. Lineage (NCBI taxonomy): Eukaryota > Metazoa > Chordata > Mammalia > Rodentia > Cricetidae > Microtus > Microtus ochrogaster. The sequence goes on along the minus strand of NC_022015.1, from coordinate 4,856,332 downwards.
TTCGGAAAGATTCAGGGAGGTGCATGCATCTGTCCTGCTCTTAGAGAAAGGATGGAGAACCCAGAGATCTCAGAGCTTTCCAGACAGCAGATTGGCAAGACACACGAGAATCAAGTGAATTCTGCCGGTATCTTCCTGATGGAACGTCTTCCTCGTAGGGACCAACATGATTCCTTTTAGTCAAAAGAATGAAGGGTCTAGCCTAAACCACTCAGCAGCATATTTCCGAGGAGTCTCTGGCACTGGTGCTGGGCAGCGTCAGAGACTTCCTAAGGGCAGCTGGGAGCAAGGCCTGGAGCACTTCCGCGCCTTGCTCAACCACTCTGTTGTTAACTCTGTTTCACCGGCAGGGAAAGAGAAGTGAACGGGCTTGTCTAGAGGCACACAACTGCTGGGAAACAATCAGTAAATAAAAGGAGTACAAAGATTCCCGATAAACGCAGTTATGATGGTTTCTCCCCCTCCGACCACACTCACTGTGGAAAATGAAAACAGTGCAAAATTACATCAGAGATGAACATTCCCTATCCCCGGCCCTGAGAGTGGGCCTGGATGTTCACTGTAGCTTTTCACTGTAGTTGTTGGGTTTCTCGGTCCATGGAGCGGCTAGTCTTCTCCGAAGTTTACTCAGAACCAGGGCAGACGGAGCCACTTTCTTTCCATCTCACTCCAGGAAGTCGATGCTGGCTACAAAGAGAGCCACACCCAGCGGGAGCGGATGCATTAGTGAATTCATCACTGCTCACTCAGTAAGAAGGGGGCGAAAACCCCACTTGTGCCAACAACAACAAACCCAGCAGGAGGAGGACCAGACCCACCAACAACTCAGCAAGAGTGGACAGAGCTGGTTGTTTTGCCCCTCGAGTGTCCTGGCTCACAAAGTGACATCAGATGGCCTCAGAGGCACAGCCTACCCAGCAAAATGACATTCAGGTGTCCCTTTGTGATTCCGAATAGCAGCAGAGGAGACATTGACATTTCTGAAGTCTATACCACAGAAGGTGGTTTTCCAGGCCAGCTAGGCCACCCTAACTGTCAAAACTCATTAGCCTCCCGGATGAACTAGTTTGTCTTTTTTTAGGACCGGAAATCAAATGGGAAGGCTTCCCTTCTGTTCCAGGCGTGCTGGAGGAATTACTCATGCTCCCTAACCTATGACTCATACAGGAGTCTAGGAGAGTGTTTCCAAAACAGGCCAACAATTAGATAAACAAAGCAACTGATATGTGACAGATAAACAAAGCCACTGCTCTGTGGCCCGGTCCCCCATCTGGGTTGGTGGAGTAGGTCAGTAGACCTGGATGGCATGGGCGTCCCCAGAGCCACTGGGAAGCAGACAGTGCCCTGAGAATTTGGGACAGTTCCTGGAAGTGGATCTCCATGCATGGACTTGTTTTCCGTTGTGAGGGATTCAATTTCATTGACTTTGTGAGTGGATTTATGGCATCTCTCTCCCAAAAACACGAGAGACACGAGGGACTGGCCTGCCATCTCGCCCTGCTGTCCAGCTATCTGCAGGATCTGGTTGACCCTGCGTTTTGACATCTCAAAACACAGGACATTAATCATTTGGGGACTCTGGGTCCGTTCCCAGGGTTCGTGTTAGCCACTGTTGATCTTCAGCTAGGAAAACAGCTCCTGAACGACAAAGCTTTCTCAACTTGAAATATCAACTCAGGGGGAACGCGCGGCTTAGGAAATAGTTTGGTAGGGAGTGGACAGTCTCCAGGGCAAGCGAGAGGTCAGCTTTTGTGTGGCTTCTTGGGGAAGGACTCTGAAGCCAGGTCTCAGCTCTGTCTTAGCTGAAGGCTTCTCCTTGACAGGGCTTGGGGGTATGCAGTGGTGGGGTGTGGTATCACCACCCAAACCCTCATCCCTGGAGAAATAACAGGTAGAAATGAATGCAGGTCCACCATGCCCTGGAGGACGAGTGATGATCGATGGTGCTGTTGTCTCATTGTGTAAACTCCTTGATGTTAAACTCACTGATATAAGGAGCCAGGATCGTGGGGAGATCTGGATGGAGAGGGACCCAAACAAACATCCTGCCTCCCTTTTGCTGGATCACTGGCAGCAGAAGGATCTTCTAAGCCCAGATCTGCTCCCCTCTCTCCTCTCAGACTCCCTTGAGGGCACCCTCACGGCAGAAACAGGGCTATAGAAATCCCGGTGTTATTTCCAGGCCAGCCTCTTTGACACTGTTGGACTCTCAGCCCCACCACCAGGCATGCCCTGGTCCTCTAGCCACCTGAACCGTGCTACCCAGCTCTGTGTCATTCTGTCATGCTGCCCCTTCAACCTGCAGTGCCATCCTATGGACCCAGATCTCAGCTCTCCTGCCCAGGCAGGGTCTTGCTTCTTTCACATGTCCACCCATCACTAGGTTCATGACTCCCTGGCTGAGCCCTGTCAGCCCTTCCGACAGCAGTACTCTTACCTTGAGCAGGATTAGTCTGTACGATCAGACTTAGGGTGGGGAAGCTTGAATTCCCCCAGGAGGGAGCTGCGGTTACTCCATACTGGGCTTTGGAAAAGCTTACAGAGTTGAATGGGATGAAGAAGGGTTTCCACTTCAGCTTCTCGCTCTATTTAGAGCTGATAAAAGTCTTAGGGAAGTTGTGACATGGTCAGTCGGGGTGCTATCCTCCCCTATACGTCTCAGTGTGGCTTTCAGTGATGTTCAGTGTGCATAGCAAGACATAATCAATTTTAATAGGGTGACAGTCTCATGATATCTACATTTAGGCTCAGGATGGATATCAGCATTTTCATATTCTCTCTCTCTCTCTCTCTCTCTCTCCCTGTTTAGGGCAGTACTAGAGTGAGTGTGTTAATTCGGCAAGTTACCGTTAGTTAGCAGGTGTGTACAGGAGATAGCCCTAAGACCCCAGAGAGCTAGGTGACCGCAAAAGAGCCCTGAAGGGCAACTTTGAGGGGCATTCTGGGAAACAACTACATTTTCCCCTCTTTTCAGGCCTGTAACATGCTCCTCTCTCTGCCCTGAAAGCCCCTGCCCTTAACTCCAGATCTTCATCAAGTCAGTGTGGGGTCGCCTTCCCAGCTGTAGTGTAGACACAACCACTCAGAGACGCCTGTCTGAACAAGCCTCCCGTAGTGCCCATTGCACGCTGTCAGTGTGGTCTTCAGCACCCTTGCCAATGCTTTAGTGTAAGTTACCACTTCTGCCTATCTCCCCTTCACACTGGAAACAGTCTGAAAAGACCAGGGCTCAACCTGGGTTTTGTTTTGCGTCATGAAGTAGATGCTCGCAAGTGAATAAACACACTCTTTAAAAGATGTTTTAAGTTTAAATTTTACTTTTTAAAATTGTGTGTGTGCTCGCACGCATGCACACCTGGGGAGAGTGGAAGAGGGCACGAGATCCCTTAGAACTGGAGCTACCCGTGGTTGTAAGTCACCTGAACGAAACCTGGGTTCTCTGTAAGAGCAGTATGTGCCCTTAGCCACTGAGGCATCTTCTCAGTCCCTGTAAAGACACAGAATCTTGCATGTATAAGAATGCACGTTCACGTGTGTAAGCGTGGGTGCGCGTGTATGCGTGTGGAGGCCACAGGACAACCTTGGGTGTTGGGGCTTACCTTCCATCTTGTTTGAGACAGGGTCTTTCTTGTTTTTCACCTACACACATAGCAGACTGGCTGATTTACGATCTCTGGGTGATTTATCTATCTCCTTCTCCCATCTTACAATAGCAGTGCCAGGGTTACCCAGCATGCCACAGCATCCGGCACTGGAGCTCTGAGCTCGGGTCCTCATGCTTACTCAGCGGGTGTTTATCCACTAA
>NC_022015.1:4850551-4852406 GCF_000317375.1 Microtus ochrogaster | reverse complement strand
ACCACCACCGCCCGGCTGAGCTTCCTTTAAAGAGCGGTTAGTCCGGTTAGTCCGTTCTACTTTACCTGAAGACTGAGGGTGGTACGGTATGTGGGAGTTCCAGGGGATTTCAAGTGCTTTAGACAGATTTTGAGAAATCTGGGAAGTAAACTCTGGGCCGTTATCTTTTGGCAGATCTGGCAGGAGGCTGTTGTAGCTTTTCGGAACCTGATATCCTTAGGTGTGGGTGTTTTAAGTGAATAACAACGGGAGAGTGGTGATTAGTGATGGTGGGAGCCTAGAGGGGCTTTGGAAGATCGAGGGGAGGGGCGTAGGACAGGGAGGAGATGCTTTAGGCCTCCTGTGTGACCTGTGGCGGGGAGGAGATAGAGAGGAATCCGAAGACGCTTCTGGCTGCCTGTGTGACCTGTGATGGGGGAAAGCCTTCAGCTGCTTGCACAACCCGTAGGACGAATATTTATGAGGGACTCTATTGGAGGGGCTAGGTGAAGTCCTCACAGATCTGGAACAGGACTTTCTTGGGGACCTGGAAGGGGAACGTTTAGAGGCGTTAGGTGAGTCCTTCCTGTGCCTAGAAGAGACCCTGGAGGAAAGAGGAATGGGTGAGCCGTTGCTGTTGCTCGACTGGGCAGAGTGAGAGTGAGTGGGGCCCCTCGAGGCCGGGGGGTGGAGGTTTGTCCGCGGGATCCATGGCGGGAGCAGAGGGTCCCTGGAGGGATGGCATTGATAAGAACATGTGTGCAGGTGAATGGTGAGAGGCAACGGAGGGGTCAATCTTAATGGCCATGTAAAAAAATGCCATAATGTACATCATTTCTTTCCATTTAGCTGAACGGTGACAGAAATTAGCCAATTCCCGTAGAATGTCGGGGTCAAATGAACCCTGAGAAGGCCACCGGAAGGAACCCTGTAAATTGTACTTTGGCCAGGTTTTAGAGCAAAGACGGATTAACATAGATAGTTTTATGGAGGGAATCAGGGTGTGAGGTTTCAGAGCTTCCAGAAGCTGCCCGAGAGGGGAGGCTGGAGGAATTGTTTTAGAAGTCTTAGCACCCATGGCTAGAACCATGAAACTATCCGCAGAAGGCACCGGGAAGTGCCATGAACACAGCAGCCCTAATTACAGGCGTCCGTGTAATCAGGGGGCCTTGCTATTGCCCAATCCACCCGAACCCAGCTACCGAAGGGGAAAAACCCCGGCTGGGAGGGGACAATTAAGCTTTTGGGGGGCTGTCCATGCAGCTGGGAGGTGCCTGCCCCGTAGCGGGCCCGTAAAGAGGACAGAAAAAGATCAGAAAGAGAGGGGTGAGAGCTGGAAGCACCAAACTTCCAGGCACGGACAGAAACAAGTTCTAGCCGAGGGTCGAAGGCAGGGGGGGGGAAGGGGGGAGGAGTCGGCAACCTTACCCAGGATGGGCCAAAGAGAGCCGGCAGGGCAATCTCTGTGCATAATATGAAGGCAAGCCAACCCAGGTGAACTCACAAATCAGCCGCTGTTGGTGGTAAATGGCCGCATTGAACACGTGGGGGCGGTCGCAGGTTGTTGGTCCTGACCTCGTTTGTTGAGGCCCTGAGCTCCGGGAGGCGCCAGAAAGCCCAGAGGCCAGGCCTCAGGCACGGGGACAGAAAGGTTACGGAGTTGACAATGGCACGGCACCAATTGTTATTCTTGTTTCTGCCTTTCTTGTCTGCGGGGTTAGAGAGTGGAGACGTTACGCGAGACACACAGCGGTGCGGGGTTAGGAAGGAGACACGAACACGCGGTGGTCCCATGTGGGTGCACTTTAATGGGGGAGGGGTAACAACAAGTGGGGTACGGGTGTGCAGAGATGAAAGGAGAGAGGGGAAGGGGGGC
>NC_022015.1:4842601-4847550 GCF_000317375.1 Microtus ochrogaster | reverse complement strand
TGTGTGTGTGCATGTGGAGATAGCTGTGGGTGTCAGTCCACCTTCCTCCGAAAAGGTGGTAGGAATGAAACGCAGGTTGTTAGGTTTGGTGGCCAATGTGTTTACACACCGAGCCACATCACTGGTCCTCTTTTCATTTTTGAGACACAGTCTCAGTCTATAGCCCAGGCTGGCCTAGAATTCCTATGTAGCCCAAGATGGCTTCCCACTTGCCATGACCTTCCTGCCTCGGCCTCTCAGTGCTGGGATTATAGGCTGAGCCAGTACGACCGGCTGCCACTTTGATTTCCCACTTGCCAGTTACTGATCTTCTATGTCTGTATACCACCTTTTGAAAAATCCCTCTCTGGATGGATATTTGGGAGGCTTTTATTCTTTAGACTCTCACCCAATCCTCTCAGGCGCTTGGTGGCTAGTTCTCTGGAAGAGATTGCTAAAAGTGGAGTCCATGGCTCAAATGGTTGCTGTCTGGTATTTTGATCACTCCAGTCTGATTGTCTTCTGAAAAAGTAGGCTCATTTACACTCCTACCCACAGTGCTTAGGAGTGCCTAAAGTCATGACAGGGTGTTATCCCTGAATTTAATCTTTGTTATCTACTTGGTCAAAAGCTTTCCTGTCACTAGGCATGGTGACATATGCCCACGATTCCAGCACTCTGAAGGGGAGGCATGAAAATCCTGAACTTGGAGGTTCTTTGGGGTCCCGTCTCTTCTTTCGCTTTCCCTTCCCTCATTTCCCTTCCCCTCTTCCCCCTCCTCTCTCATCTCCTCCCCTCCCCCACCTCTTCCTCACACAGTTCAGCTGGCTCAAGAACTTGCTGTGTAGTTGAGAATGACTTTGAACTCTTGATCCTCCTGTTTGTGTGTGGAAATCTAGTTCTTAGTTTGGCTGCTTTCCCTTTGATTTATAAAACTGTGAAGTCCTCCATTCTCAGAACCACCCAGAAAAGGGACTTCTGTTAACTTGCCAACATTCTCCTCTCTTGTTAATCTTCCTGCCAAGGCCTTGACAGCGTGATCCACACTGGCGGAAGCTGCTCCTCTCCCGTCCGTCCTCGCCCTTCTTTACCGTCGGCTTTCAGACCTCTCCTCCCTCTTTCGTGACTCCATGTATGTGAATTCCTGTTGTGTGACAAAGCTTTCCCTGGGGAGGTGCAACACAGATGTCCGCTGCTCCAGCTAGGGAACACACGACAGACAAAAGTATGGAATCCATGAAAGAACAGTTTGGTAAACCACTGAAGTTTATTGGGAAGTAAGTTTTACTTACAGAAGCAGAAGTGACTCAAAGACAGATGCATCACCAAAGTCCCCGCCTGCTGTGGGAGCACATTCTGCTCCTTCAGCCAATAGCCTTTAAGATACCAGCCAGCTGCTAGACTCTGTTCTGTTCAAAGACTGTCGTCTAGGACAGTGATCTGTAAGTTTTCTTCTTAAATAAATAACCCTTTGATTATCCATAATTCTGAACTGGTGTGGAATTGTTTTGTGACTTACGCCACCACACCCTAGTATGGGTGACAGCTTACGAAAGCTGGGAGTCTAGAGCACACTGCCCAGCCTGCAGGCAGGTCAACAGACTGTAGACTATCCTTTCCAAAAGACTCAGTTGATCTAAATTGTAGGGTAAAAGACCCAAACTCCATTCCCAGGCTTGAAATCCCACCAATCCCTGAGCTTGCTCCAACTTTAGGAATTGAAACCCCACCAATCCCAACCCTGGAAATCTTTACCCTAGAACCCCCCCCTCCCCTGCTGTTGGCACACACCTTTAATCCCAGCACTTGGGAGGCCTGTGAGTTCAAGGCCAGCCTGGTCTACAAGAGCTAGTTCCAGGACAGGCTCCAAACTTATAGAGAAATTGTGTCTTGAAAAAAGAAAACTCTAGCCGGGTGGTGGTGGCACACGCCTTTAATCCCAGCACTCGGGAGGCAGAGGTAGGTGAATCTCTGTTCACAGAGTATCTACTATGTATCAGGTGCTAACCATACTGCAGTGTCCTACACAGGCTCTGTCACCCGCCTACTGGAGCCTTGAGTGGATGATTGGATAGGACAGACACCAAACAGCTGTAAGTATTCTATAAGTTACTGGTTGTGTGTCTTTTCATGTTTACGGTTTTGCACAAACTGATAATGGAGAGGAAGATGGCGGGGAGAAGTCAAGACTAGGCAGGGCAATTTGAAGAACTAAGATTTAAGCTGAGATCTGCAAGATCAAGTCACATTAGTTGGGTGAGAAGGGAGGAGAACTCTGAAATTCCTTGTAGCCAAGGAAATGAAAGTGGCCAGTAACTCTGGAGAACTGGAGGCTGTGGTGGGGGTGGGGCGAGGAGATCAGAGCCATGGCAAGGTCCTGTGGGGATTTAGAGGCATAGGATTTACCTTTTCCTCCCTGCCTGTTCTCTTATTTCAGATATACTTAGTGATGGGGTCTTAGGTTCTTCTGGCTACCCTGTGTCATGCCATGAGGAATCACCTGCTCAGCAGTGGCTTCCTAAAGGCTAAAGACCTCTGAATTCTAGACCTGTAACTACCTCCTCCTGTGATAGGCTGGCATCTCATATGTAAATATGGGAAACTAACCTTATGATCTTTTGCAAAGTAGCTCTCTACAGCCAGGTATGATGGTACATGCCTGTAACCCCAGTATTCTGAACTCCACAACAGAACTGGAAGTTCAAGGCCAGCCTGGGCTACAAAGTGGGAGTGATGTCAACATAGGCTACATAGCAAGAACCTGTTTCAAAAGTAAAAAAAAAATAAATCTTTTTTTCCCCATTATGGTTCCTGGTAGCTCCACCTGCATCCTGTTTATCCAGGCTGAAATTCTGAGGTCCCCTTGATGTCCCCAACTAATTTAACTATCCATTAATAATTAAGGCACATGAAGAACCAAACCCTATGGGGCTTCCATCCTAGCAGAGGTGACCAAGAGTCGACACATCGATGTATTATAAATGTCAGTTAGCAATCGATGAGTGCAGTCAATGAAAACGGAGCCCATGCAAGGTAACGTCAGAGAGGTCAAGGAAGGTCTCTCCGAGGAGTTCTGCGTGAAGGCCAGAATGAAATGAAAGACATTGTATGTGAACATCCGGGGAGACGGGACACTGAGCAGAGGGAAGAGCAATGCCAAGGTCCAGAGAGGCAGGAGGAGAGCTGAGCAGCTGGAGCGCACTGAGTGACAGGCTGGTGACGAAGAGATAAGACCAGACTACAGACTGGTGTGGGCAATGAAGAAGCCCCTTGGAATTGAGTTTTAAGTGTTGAAGCCATTGGAGGGGTTTCCTTTTAGTCCTCCTTTCCCATGTTCTTCCTCCTCCTCTCTTCCTTCCTCTCCCGGTCATATTCTTCTGTTTTTCTTTCTTTCTTTTTTTTTTTGAAAGAGTCTTTAGTCCAGGCTAACCTTGAACTCTCTAAGTACCTGGAGATGACATTGGACTTCTGCTCTTCCTTCTCTACCTCCCATGTGCTGAGATTATTGGTGTACACTGCTATACCCAGTTTATATGACCAGTCTAGGGTCTTGCGCTTGCTAGACACTCTATCAACTGGGCTGCCTCCCCAAGCAGCAGGAGAGTTTTGATGAGGGAAGTGATGGGATGGACAGCTCAAAGAGACCCCTGGTACATGTGAAGAATAGTCTTATCAGTGAAGGCCACACTGGCATCCATGCTTGCCCCACATTCTCAGAGTGGTGGGCACCTCTATTTCCCTCTCCTATCCCCACAGCCGCTGTCCTAGGGCCAGCTCTCCTTCCCTCCCACATCCCGAACATTACTGGGATCTTACCAATGGTCTTCCTGCATCCCGCTGGATTGACCTTCTGGTTACACAAATCTGAGCTCTCTTGAGCAGGGCAGATGTAGCTAAGCCCTCAGCTGCTCCCTACCTGCAGGAACTAAGAACATAGCTCCAGCCTTTCATCCAGGACCACTTCCATCCTTGTGTTCCACTCCCTCCCTGCACAAACCTCAAATTAAAGCCACACTGGACTCCCAAGTTTCTCAGAGAAGCTTCTCATTTTCCTTGCCACAATTCATGCCCAAGTGACCAACATCTCGTAAAGCCGAAGCTTGCCATCTCTCTCTCTCTATAAGGTCCAGACTTCTTACATCATGCTCACCCTGGGCAAAGGCGACTCTTCCAGCTTTTGGAATCTATGCCTTCCCACTGGCACTGTCTCTGACTTAAGTTATAGCGCTTTATTGTACAGGTCCTATCTTCCTCACCAAACTGTAAATTCCACGAGGTCAGGGTCCAAATTCCATATATTTGTACCCTTCTGACCCTCAGTGCCTAGCCCAGGTTCACATCGATGACATGAAAAGTAAGTGTTAAATGAATGGACCCCTTTCAAGTCCCAAGTAGCATGAGTGAGCAACATCAGACAATATGCTCTGGAAAGCTATGTGGTGCGGCACATGGGAGAGGCACTGTAAGAACTCAGAAGGGAGATCACTGGCAAGCGGAGGGTCAGGCAGGAACTACGGCAGTCGAGGCTTCTGGGACATTTCTCACACTTGGGCTCCAAGCATTTTACAGATATTGTATCATTCTTAGTGAACTTGTGCTATAGGCACTATTATGAAACTCACTTACAGAAATGGAAACCGAGGTAGAAAGGAGAGGTGACTTTTTAGAACACAGTAAAACCTAGAGAAAAAGGCCTGGACCCTTGCCTGTCTGGTGGGTTAGTCTATACCAGTTTCTTCACTCTTATGTCTTTAGGAACAAAGAGAAGATGCTGCTATGGAAATGTTGATTGCCTTGACGGGTTACCTCGTCTAGGGTTAGTAACCGTCTGGCAGTTTAGTTATTCCAGGGTCCCGGAGAGGCACTATCTGTAAGATAAATGGGCTAGGAGAGAAGAAGAAGGCCATGCTACATTTGTCAGAGCCTCCGTTTATTAGAGATGGGGTACAACTTATATAGGGTATGGAGTT
>NC_022015.1:4841758-4842341 GCF_000317375.1 Microtus ochrogaster | reverse complement strand
ATGGGTGTGGGGTTCTCTGTAGACTCCCCAGGGTGATGGTTCCTGCAATGATTTTAGGAGGAAATTGGCTCCTAACATGGAAATAGCTTCCTCCCTTCCCAAATGGCTTTGAAACTGCCAACCATGATCTGGACTGTGCTTTTGATGCAAAAATTTGAAGGTGAGGTGAGCACCTCTGAGTTAGAGAATGGCTGTCTCTGGCAGACATTGTGAGCCGATCATGTAGATTTGGTTGGATGAGTAGAGATTGTATGGAAGGCATTGGATACCCAGAACAGTGGTGAGTAGATGCCCCTAGATGCTAGGGCACTGCAGGGTTTATAGGCAGAGGTGGCACCCAACTCTACTTTAAGAACCTTTATTGGAGCTGGGCATGGTGGCACATGCCTTTCAAATGCCTTTTAAAAAAGCACTTGGGAGGCAGAGGCAGGTGGATCTCTGTGAGTTCAAGGTCATCCTGGTCTACAGATTGTGTTCCAGGACAGTCAGGGCTACACAGAGAAACCCTGTCTTGAAAAATCAAAACTAAAAACCAAAACTAAAATAAAAAACAAACACCTTTATTTGGAAAGACTTTCGACAC
>NC_022015.1:4836105-4840718 GCF_000317375.1 Microtus ochrogaster | reverse complement strand
AAAGACTTTCACCAAGCACATGTGTGGAGCTGATTCCCTGAACACACTCTGGCCCTCTAAGAACTAATGGTTTTTCAAGGAGAAAGCCTCTGATAGAATGAAAGGAAAGTGGAAATAAGAATTTTAATGAATGTTTAATGAGGACTTCTTAAAGGTTGAGCTATTAGAACCAAGGCTTTTCAGGGTGCAGAATGAAGGAATAGGCACTCACTCCTGGTGATCCGAGTCTGTGGCAAGGCGGTGCTTAGAAAGGACCACCCCAGCGGTCACACACTGTCTAGTCCCTGGGCAGTCTCTAGCCCACTGAGATTCTGGGAGAGATAAAACTCCTTCTGTGCTGGCAGCAGTCTGAGCAGAAAAGCAGAAGGTGGTGTGGTGGTGCACACCTGTGATTCCAGAGCTCAGGAGGCAGAGGCAGGAGGATCATAAGTTTAAGGTCATCCTTGACTGTACTCAGGTAGTCTGCGTGAGACTCAGTCTCAAAAACAAAACAAAAGAAAAACACCAAAACGATAGTCACCCTTGGCTATGCGGGCAGTTTGAGCTACATGAGACTATCAGATCCAGTCTCCAAAACAAAAACCACCAAAAAGGTGGAAGGGGACTCTAGGATCAGTGGAGCTGTTTAAATGTCAAAGGAGCCAAAATCTTCCTCAGGTGTCTTAAAATGTTAGGAGCCAATTTCCTCCTAAAATCATTGCAGGAACCATCACCCTGGGGAATCTGCAGAGAACCCCACACCCCTAATTGTGTTAGGAATTGTTCTATTGACAGAGCCTACCCTACACCCAAATTGGCTGTTAATGGAGAGCTATCTGTTAGCAGAACCCGCCCCACATTCCAAACAATCTAGAGAACTAGATGTGTCAACCTGTGAACTCCTGGCCTATGTGACCAACGAGGACCATGTGACCAACGTGAACCACGCGGCAAGAGCCCAGGCCCCTGTGCCCACCCCCCAACTCCTTACCCTATATAAGCTGTACCCCATCTCTAATAAACGGAGGCTTTGACAGGAACCCCAACTTAGCCTCCTTCTTGTCTCCTAGCTCATATCTTCCAGATAGTGCCTCTCCGTGACCCTGGAATAACTGACTGGAGGGTGGGTTACGACCTCTAGACTGAGTAGCTCACCCAAAAGCGGTTTACATTAAAAGCCACCCAGTGTGGTGTGTACATCTTGGAGACCGTGTCCCAAGAATTTGGTCAGTGGAAGGGACGTACTCCAGAATTGGTTGTATGTGTCACAACCTCTCGCCTAGGGGACACACCTAGGAAGTAGAAAGTCAGGATTTAAACCTAAACCTGTTTGATGACAGAACTGGTTTCAGTTGGTTTTTTGTTTGTTTGTTAAATTTTAGGAGGGGGTGAAGCCAGGGCCTCACACACTAGGTAAGCATCCTGTCGCTGGGCAGAGGACACAGAAGGACATCAGTGTGTGGCTCTATCACTGTGTGCTTTATTCCTTTGTAACAGGGTCTCTCACTGAACCTGATGCTAGGCTGGCAACCAGCAAGCCCCAGATACCCTCGCATGTCTACCCAGCACAGCACCGGGGTTAGGAGCTTGTGAGGTTATGTCCAGCTTTTTTATGAATATTGAGATTCAAAATGAGGTCCTTTCTTACTCTTGGAGCCATCTCTCAGCCCTTTTTGTTTATTTGGGGTTTGTTGTTTTGTTTCGCAATCGAGTCTCACTCTCTAGCCCAGGTTGACTTGAAATTCACTCTGTTGCCCCGGCTGGCCTGAAACTTGCAATAAACTGCCTCAGCATCCTGAGCACTGTGATTACAAACGGAACCACCATGCCTGGCTGAGAATCACGTTTTAACCATAAATCTATTACATTCACAAGTTCCTAGTGAGGGAAACATGATGATGCATATAAAATGATCTGGATATGGCAAGCAGTTAACTAAAACTGGACTCATAATCATAACAATTATCTTAATGTCCAGCTCAGTCAGGGGTGCAGAGAATAACGCTATCTTCTGGACAAAAGAGCAAGATCAACAGAAGACAAATGGTGCACCCACTCCTGTGTGGAATGGGTGCATCAGGACCCTGCCCTCTCCCCAGCTGTTCCCTCGCCCCGAGCCACAGCCTCCCCAGGAAAAGTATGATCACTTTTCCCTGTCTTGTCCTGCTGCCTGCACAGCCTGCTATTCATAGAAGGGGAGTAGGAGGAGCAGGGACAGTGTGAGGCTCTTTAATGTCAAGGTTCCACAGCCCATGCAGTGCGTAGCTCCTACTTAGTCATAGGTGGAAGACGAATGTCGTTGCCTTCTGCTAAGCCAGAAAAGGCCCTACATTCTCACAGATTGCTCTGTGCAGAGACTCCGAGCTCACCTGATGCTAGAACCCGCTTAGGAAGGATGCCATCTTTAAACAATTGCCTGATTTCATCGCAGGGAACACTGTGGGCCTTCACAGAGAGGGGGTGGCTCTGCCTAGCAGTGATAACGAGGTACGGTGGCAAACAGGATGTGCCTGTCATGGGTTATTTTTTAATTAAATTTAATTTTTAAAATGTGTGTGTGTGTGTGTGTGCATGCCTGTGTGTGCCTCTGTGTGTGTGCCTTTGTGTGTGTGTCTGTGTTTATATGCTCCATGACTCTGTAGGTAGCCTTGGAGGTCAGAGGTCACTAGATGCCTTCAAACTGGAGTAGAGGAAGTTATGAGGGCTTGGTGTAGGTGCTGAGAATTGAACCTAAGTCCTGTATAGGAGCAGTACATGCTCTTAACCTCTGAGATATCTTTTTAGTCCCTACAATATTTTGTTGTTGCTATTGGTTTGTTTTGGCTTTGGTTTTGGTTTTAGTTTTGGTTTTTCAAGACAGGGTTTTTCGGTAACTTTGGAGCCTATTCTGGATCTCACTCTGTAGACCAGTCTGGCCTTTAACTCACAGAGATCCACCTGTCTCTGCCTCCCGAGTGCTGGGATTAAAGGTGTGCGCCATCGCTGCCCCGGCTACAGTGGATTCTTTAGTGTGGAGCTGACAGTGTCCAAGACCCAGGGTGATGCTGTTCCTTTCACTGGACAGTGATGAGAAAGATTTATGTAGGGAAGGGATGTCTGAGCTGGATCCTGAAGTATAAACTGAAATTGGCCAGCAGAGAAAGAGGGAAGGGGTGTGAATGAGAGGAAAGAATGGTCCTGAGCATTCCCAAGACTTGGGACAACATAATGCTCCTGACATGCTGGCAATTGTTTGTGGCAGGAGTCCTAGGAGACCAGGCTGCAGGCTTGGGCAGGGGCTCTAGTTCTAGGAGGCTCTGAACAGCAGGGGTGTGCTGGAGGGGGCGGGGAATCTGAGGCAGGCAAGCCACAGTAAGAGGATAAACAAGCCTGCTTTTGGATCTGAATTCCAGCATTAGTTGCTTTTCTCACTCTTGTAAAAGGCCTGGCAAGGGCCTGGGAGATGGCTCAGCAAGAAGTGTGAGAGCCAGCGTAGGAGTCCCAGAACCTATGTAAATAGCTGGACATGGCAATGCCTTCTTGTAAGCTCAGTACTGAGAAAGTGGGAACAGGTGGGTCCCTGGGGCTTGCTGACTAGCCCTACTACTCTCCCTTCTATGAATAGCAGGCCACATATGTGCACATGCACGCATGCACACACGTATGCACACACACACTACTTGACTGAACAACATATTTTGCTAGTGGTTTTGGTTCATCATTACAGGGAGGGCACAGTGGATTGGAGCTACTAATATCATTATTGACAGAAAGGGGGAAAGAAGGAAGGGATGGAGAGAAAGAATGGAGAGAGAGAGAGAGAGAGAGAGAGAGAGAGAGAGAGAGAGAGATACTATGCTAGCTTCAGGGTAGGATTTTCTTTTCAGTTAATCCACTCTGGGAATGTCCCCACAGACACACCTGAAGGAGCGCAGCACTAATCTCCTAGGTGACTCTAAACTCAGTCAGTGGGGTCGGGAGAGTCACCACGAGGTCCTGTTGCTCTTCAATGATGCATGGCTGCACCTCCGTGGGTC
Organism: Microtus ochrogaster; assembly: GCF_000317375.1. Classification (NCBI taxonomy): domain Eukaryota; kingdom Metazoa; phylum Chordata; class Mammalia; order Rodentia; family Cricetidae; genus Microtus; species Microtus ochrogaster. Next base: position 4,836,723 of record NC_022015.1, on the reverse strand, counting down.
TCAGTGTCCATGACTACAAGACAGCACAGTGCCCTCCATATAAAGTCAATCAGTGTTAGACCAAAGATCAAATAACAAACCTAATGCAGTCTCTGCACATGGCAGCTCTCAGAGAACGTGAATGCTCCTTTCACTGGCTGAGGGGAGCAGAGGGTATTTCCATCTCGGCAGAGATGCTGTAGGATTTTATTAGCTGTGGAGAAAAAAAAAACCAGAGTAAAAAGTTCAAATGCTGGTTCCCTTGACTTGATATTGTATTTCTGCTGAACGGTCACTGTGGCCCATAAACACGTACAGTGGCAGTCAATTCAAGTGTTTTATAAAGTAGATATTCACTTTGGGCCAATAGTTCGAGTGGATTGTCCTCAGAGTAAGACCAGCAGCAGTGTGACGTCATACCTTGTATATTGATAGAAAGTTGAGAATAATTTGTTAGAACATACAATACATACATTTCTAGTCACTTTGTGGATCTCTATGTCCCTAGGAGGGTTGCACTCTCATTCCAGGGCAGGATTCCAAGGCTAGAGCCTGGGTTTTCCATATCTGGATCTGGGTCCAAGAAGTCTAGACAAGCAGCTGACTTCACTGCCTCAGGTTTTCTGATGTGAAGAGACA
>NC_022015.1:4834496-4835501 GCF_000317375.1 Microtus ochrogaster | reverse complement strand
ATAAGCTAAGTATGGGCAGGTCACCCAAAGGAAGTTCTTTACTTCCAACCATTATCACCTGCCAGAGTAGAACTCAGCCATCGATAAATTTAATAAGAGGCCTGAGTCTCAGTAGTTTACCCTAATGCAGTGCCTGGTTGCAGGAAGAACCACAGGCTGAGATTATCTGACCTCTGCCCAAGAACAGACCATTCAAAGGAAATGCCTAACATTCCAACCGCTGTAGATAGGATCACCTACCAGTGCGCATTCACCAGGACACCCCTAGACAAATGTCATCCAATCAGGGGTCCTGAACCTCAGAGACCCCCTCATCCCCACCTTTACTACTATAAAACCCTATTCTAACAGAGCTCGGGGCTCTCCAGTTATTCGAATATGTTGGACATGCAGGGAGACCGAGTGTGCAAACTTGCTTAAAATAAAGGCTCTTTGCTTTTACATACGGGACTCAATCTCCTTGTTGGCTTTTGTGGGGACTGCGTGGATTTGGGCATAACAAAGTCATTGCCCTATGGACTAGGTTTTTCTTTTTTCCTCTCCTGGTGGGTTTCCCTAAACCCCCTTCTCAGGCTGCTGCCAAACTAGGTAGTTGCCTTGAAATCCAGTCAGGCTTTTACTGTTCTATGCAGCAGCAATAAATTTTACATCTTCATCAACATCATTGACAGATTTGGCAAGACAATCGAGAATTTGTAAAGGGAGGAATTAGTTAAAAGAGAGAGTTTTTTTCCCCACATTCAAAAATGGGATACACGATTACACTGGAGGGATTTGGGTCTCTGAATGGCAGTAGGCTGGACTGCTTGAAAAGGAAATGATTAAATAAAAGGGTAACTAATTTAGATGGGTTTATGTAATGTCAATTGTAAACATTATCGGCATTATGATTTTTGTTTTGTCATTAAAAATGTTGGTTGATTTGAATGCTAAGATACAGGCCTTAGGGAAAAAAACTCATAAAACAGATTACAAAGATATTCAAATTCAGACAGAGGAATTTAA
>NC_022015.1:4822168-4834016 GCF_000317375.1 Microtus ochrogaster | reverse complement strand
ATCTCTGTGAGTTCGAGGCCAGCCTGGTCTACAAGAGCTAGTTCCAGGACAGGAACCAAAAAGGCTATGAAGAAACCCTGTCTCGAAAGTAAAAAGAAAAAAATTCTTGGAGAAAGAAATTATGCTACTATAGAAAGGCAATCTGTATATGGTGACCACACTCTGTATTTATGCTGTGTAGCTGATTTGAAGGTTTAGGACAGAACTGGAGAAATAGAAAAGAAAATTGAGCCATTTACTAGTTATAACAGGACCCAAAGGAAGCCTTTATGGATTTCTTACAAAGATTGACTTTGGCAGTAAATAGAATGATACCAAATTTAGAAGCTAGACAAATAATAATTTAATCTCTGGCTTTTGAAAATGCTAATTCTCAATGCAAAAGGATAATTCACCCCTTAAAGGCAAGGTCAGCACCTTTAGAGGAATGGATCCATGTTATAATTAATGATGATACTTGGATAGGAAAGGTGATTTCCAGAGGTTTGAAGAAAAATCAGAATGTCAAGTGTTTCAGTTGTGGCAAACAAGGTCATCTTAAAAGGGATTGTAAACAAGGCATTCCTAGAAACAATGGCTTTTTCTAAACATAATCCATTCAGAATGCCCCTCCTCTCTGGATTATGCAGAAGATATGGCAAAGGCAGGCACTGGACTAGTGAATGTAGGTCAACAAGGGATATTTGTTGTCAGGAAACTTCATGAAGGACCTCTTGGAGGCCTCTATGGCAAATCCAGTTCAGATGTTTCCTGCCATCATAGAGGAAAGTCCTTCTATGAGGAATTAAAGAACCTAATGCCTATTGTAAGAAACCATACTGCTTTGGATAATAGAACAGCTATAGAAGTGAAAACAAAAAATTCAGGAGAAACCATAAATGAGTATCTTGGCAAACTTCTATAAATGAACAAGGACCAAAATTAAAAATACAAATAAATGATGTTGTCATTGAAGGTCTGTTAGACACAGGTGTGGATGTAACAATAATTTCACTGGGATCTTGGCATCTAGATTGGCCTCTTCAGGATGTAAATGTCAGTTTTTAGGGATCTGAACTTTATCTCAGGTAAAGCAGAGCATGAGATGTATCAAATGAGAAAAACAAAGAGGAATATTCAAAACCATATGTAGCTAACATAGCAGTGAATTTGTGGGGAAATGATTTGTTACAGCAATGGAATACTCAGATTAACATTCCCCCAGTCTTGGGAACAAACCATAAATTAACATATATTTCTGAGAAAAATAATACAATATATTATAAATAACAATCAACTACAATTCAAGTTGTACAAGAAGAGAGCACAACAGCTGCTGATCTTCCAAAAGTACCAACAGCTCAACCTTTACAATGGCTGACAGACAAAATTGTATGGGTTGTGTAATGGCCTTTAACAACAGAGAAACTGCAGGATTTAGCTGGTACAGGAGCAACTAAATGCTCAGCACATTGAGGAATCAAACAGTACTTGGAATTCTCGTGTTTTTGTTAAAGAAAATCTGGGAAATGGAGAATGATAATAGGTCTAACAGCTGTTAATAAGGTGATTCAGCCAATGTGTTCTTTACAGTCTGGTATTCCTTTGCCTTCTCTATTACCTAAAGGATGGTCTCTTATAGTTATTGATTTAAAAGATTGTTTTTTCACTATACCTTTAGAAGAAAAAGACAAAGAAAATTTACCTTCACAGTGTCTATTTATAATAATTCTCAGCCTATTAAGAGACATCAATGGGAGATTTTCCCACAAGGAATGTGAAATAGCCCTCCCTACTCTGTGCCAATATTTTGTAAGTCAGCCATTGGACATGATATGTAAACAATTTCTGGAATCTATAGTTTACCATTACATAGATGACATTTTATTATCGGATTCAAATACAGATACTTTAGAAAGAATGTTTGAAGAAGTAAAGAACACTTTGCCTTGTTGGGGACTACAAATTGCTCCTAAAAAAATAAAAGAGGAGATTCTATTAGTTATTTAGGTTATAAAATAGGCTTACAAAAAATTAGACCTCCAAAAGGTACAAACTAGGAGAGATAGATGGCAGACTCTTAATGACTTCCAAAGATAGTTGGAAGATATTTCCCATATATGGTGCACTATTGGGATAAAACCTGATAAAATGATTAATATAAACAAAACCTTAGAAGGTGACAAGGACTTTAATAGTACCAGGGAATTATCAGCTGAAGCTGAGAGAGAATTGGCTTTGATCAAAGAGAAATTACAGAAGGCACATGTGGATTGTGTGAATCTGAATCTTAACTGTATTCTGCTCATATTACCCTCCAAATATTCCCCTACAGGAGTTTTAATGCAGAGGGAAGATATTATCTTAGAATGGATCTTTTTACCACATAAGGTGAGTAAAAAATTAAAAAACTTGTGTGGAAAAAGTCTCCGAGTTAATTCTAAAAGGGAAATTGAGACTTTATCAATTAACAGGAATAAACCCAGTAGAAATTATAGTACCTTTCAATAATGATTAAATTGTCAAATTATGGGAAGAAAGTGAACCTTGGCAAAGAGTTCATAATGATTTTTTTGGAGAGACTATCAACAACTATCCCAAAAGCAAGAGAATTTAATTTACAAAGAGAACTAACTGGATCCTTCTTTGCTTTGTACATGACACACAAATAACTGGAGCCTCCTGCAGTCTATACTGCTACAAATAAATCAGGAGGAAAGGCAGGTTACAAATCAGAGAATTTAAGTAAAGTGGAACAAGATCCTTATGATTATATCCAGAATTTTATACTATTTTCATCATACCAAGAGATTTAAAGACCCTCTCAACATAGTTACCACTTTGCAATATGCGAAATAGCTGTTTTGCATATTCAAACCACTGATTTTTTAGCAGATGATACAGAATTGACTTTTTTATTTATTTAATTACAAGATACAATCAGGAATAGGAATCATTTCATATCCATAACACATATCTGATCCCATACAGGTCTTCCAAGTCCTCTAACACAAGATAATGAAGAAATTGATTGGAGATGTGATGAAGGCATCAGAATTTCATAAAAAACATGTCAATAGCAAAAATTAAAAAAAAAAGACTTTTCCCTTGGGAGGTAGAGGCACGTGGATCTCTGTGAGTTTGAGGCCAGCCTGGTCTACAAGAGCTAGTTCCAGGACAGGAACCAAAAAGGCTATGAAGAAACCCTGTCTCGAAAATCAAAAAAAAAAAAAAAAAAAGACTTTTCCATCATGTGGCAATAAGTCAAGGATATTATAAGGAAATGTCCTATTTGTTCTTTATACAACCAAACACCACTGCCTGCAGGATGTAACCCAAAGAATATTCAAAGGAATGAAATCTTGCAGATGAATGTATTCCATCTTGTAGAATTTGGAAAACTAAAATATGCATACCACCCCATTGGTACTTATCCAGGTTTTCAATGGGCAACTGCTTTCATTACAGCTATGCCACACAATCCTAGTGGCCAGGCAGTTATAGAAAGATAAAATTGAACTGTAAAGGATAAACTAAATAAACTGAAAGGAAAGACAAAGACTCCCAGAAATAGATTATGTGATGCTTTATTAACTTTAAAGTTTCTAAATGGTAATAAGAAAGTAACAACAGCTGTGGAGAGACACTGGGTAGTAGAAAAAAAAAAGCTACAGAATTAAATCAGTACATATACTTTAAAGATATACTGACCTCAGGATGAAAACCAGGAAATGTGTTATGTTGGGGAAGGGTTTTGCTTTGTTTCCACAGGAGAACAAAAGCTATGGATACCATCAAAATTGATAAAGATTCAATTTGAACAGGAGACACCTCTTAATTTAGAAAAGATGATAGTGCATTAAGCACTATGACCATTTAATCTAAACTAATGTATAAAACTAAGATTTGATCAGATATAACTTGCCAAAAGAGAATCTCCCCAAAATTAGGGTTGGGAAAGGATTTTGTTTCTGTCTTTTCAAAAGAATAAAGGTATCCAGCTAAGGAATTTGAAGATAACTGGACAAATGAGACATCTGAGGAAAAAGAACAAATTGTCTAGAAAAAAAAATGTCTCAAGAAAAAGAGTAAATCAGCCTATTGGTATATCACATTTCCAACAGAATAAAATTTCATAGATCTTCCCAAACTTCTGTTTCTGCTGTTCTCTACAGACACATAATGCAAATAGTCTTTTTGTAATCCCAGTCTGATTAATAATCAGAGCTGGCTGTGGAGTTGGAGTGGGGCTCTCTCCATCTTTAAACCCAAACATGCTTATTAAAGTGAAACCCAAAATCTCTGTCTCATCTCAGAAGAGCCACCTGATATGGGACAGAAGAAAACAAATATTTAAGGACTATTATACTGCCACTAATTTCATAATCCTTTGGTTTTATATTGACTCTTTAGTAGATTTTCTTCAGGTATAAAATTCATAATTAATATATGTATATATATTAAACTTTTGTCATGATATTAATGGTTATATACAGTACTAATTCTAAAAAAGATTTCATTTACCTTACTATACATGATTTTGGGTTTGAGTATCAATTTTCTGCAATAAACCATGAGCACACCTAATAACGACCCTAGAAGTCTCCATACAGAGGATGGGGCCCCACAATGATGATTCCTCCTGAACTATGATAACACTACTAAGCTTAAAAACACCACCTAAATATTGGCTTTGGATTACAAATTGTTCAGAACAATTTTAAGGTAGCTAGCTATGATGATCCATCTTGACAGACAACTCCATCCAGGACCTGATACAATCCTGTATTTTTCCATTATGCAGAAACTGAACAACAAATGATATAGTTACCTCTCCCAGGTCCTGACAATTAACCCAAATTTTTCTTTTCAGGATCCCCTAAAGATGCCTCAACCCCCAGAGAGCCGGAAGTAAATTTAAGATCACAACACCCATATTTCTAAGAGATGGGGTGGGTGGTTTTTGGTCATAATTGGGTTATAGGTATTTAACATTGTTTAGGGGTTACAAGTTTTTATTGGTAATGTTCAGGAAAAAAGCTAAAGAAAGGAAATTAGAAAGGTTGGAAAGAAAAAAGGGGATATAGATATGATAGGATAAAAAGGGTAGATTATTGGATCTACTCTGAAAAGAGAAAAGTGAGGATATAGATATAAGATAAAAAGGAAGATTATTGAATCCACTTTTCAAAAAACAACTACTAGTTTTAAATATTTTACATTGGATTGGACTTTTGTATATTGTATACAAATTTTGTATATTGATAAAAAGTTGAGAATAATTTGTTAGAACATACAATACATACATTTCTAGTCTTGTTCAAGTTATATCTATATGACTTATTTAGCAATGTAATGCAAATTTCTAGTTCTTGAAAATTATTACCAACTGCTTAGGATAATAAGGAAATATAGGTTAGTAGTTAAACACCTATTATAATCAAACTTGTAGTCGTACTAGGTATGTTTTCTAGGTTAGAGATATATTTTAAATAAACAGGTCATCTTCAAATACTTCAGAGAACTACAGAATATGGCATTTAAGTTGTTTTAATAATGTAGGCTCTTTTTTATGAAAATCAGACATCTCTGCTCCTGGCAACACCAACGTACTTCAGAGAAGATAATGGGCATTGAAGAAACTCCAAAAGTGGCAAAAGTAAGCCACTGGGCAAGAAAATGTCCTTGCCTCAACTAACGGTATGCTGTCCTAATTGGACAAGCAGAACACAAAAGAAAGTGACTGCCAAACATTGTCAAGACAAGGAGGGTCAGACCTTCAGAATATCCTGCTTCACAGAAAGGTCTCTCAGATATGCTAGGCCTGTAGGCTGAAGATGGATGCCCCAGCATTGCAGAGGAACTGTGGGTGACTGTATAGGCAGCCAGCTGTTTCTGTCATTTTTCACATTTTTTTGGATGTTGCTTGCTAACACTTCTTGCTTCCTCAGTTAATATTATTTCCTTCTTGGGTGTCTGAGGGAGTTGGAAATTAGATAGTTATAGTTTTCCTTGTTTACCAGATACAGAAAATCAAGTTATGATAGAAAGTAAATTAGGTACAAGTCTTTGTACTCACCGAGATAGGAGAGATAGGGAGTATTTTCTCTATATTTGTCAAATGCAAATGGACTAGACATTGTTGATGTATTTATTTGCTTGTATATATTGTATATAGTTATTATACTTATTGTATATAGTTTCTCTCATATTAGTTATAGTCTTTATTTTAGACAAAAAAGGGAAAATTTATATTATTTAGGTTTTTATAAATAAACCTTGCCTGAAGATCAGAGGGCAAAGCAACTGTACTAATCAGTCATACAGACCAAGGAATGGTGTTATACACCTTAAATCCCAGGACTCAGGAGACAGAGGCAGATGGATCTCTGTTAGTTCAAGGCTCGCCTGGGCTACACAAAATTGAATCTGTCTAAAAGAGAAACAGAGCTCACAAAGGTGATCCCAGTGCTTGGGATCCCATGCCTTTAATCCCAGCACTAGTGAGTTGGAGACAAGCATGATATGGCTGGGCAGAGAGAGGAATATAAGTGGGAGAAGACAGGAACTCAGTGGAGTGTGGAGTCTTCAGGATTTATGGAAACAGGATTTCACCCACTTTCAGTCTGAGGTAGAGATAAGAGCCAGTGCCTGGCTGCTTTGCTTTTCTCATCTTCAGGTTGAACCCCAATGTCTGGCTCTGGGTTTTTATCTTTATTACTTGTTCTACAGGAGATAGTTCATGAGTTCAAGTTTACAGAGAACTGCACTTGTTCCCCACTTCTCTAGTTCACACCATCTGACAAATATTTCCTGAGTGCCACCAAGGAGCAAGTGGGGTGTGTGTGGAGACACAGTCACACGTCCTTCCATTTCATGGTTTTCACACGCAGAATGTGGAGAACCAGCACCTGTACCTGTATGGGACTTCCCAGCAGTCAGTTAAGTGCACCCACAGCCTCTGTGCAAGATGATGAGTCAGAGAACATGGTCCTGGGAAAAGACCCTTGCCAGATGGTTACTGAGCTGCACCACACCCTACCAAAATCAGTTTTCTAAGCCTTTAGAAGAACATTTTGAATCCAAGGTCAGAGTGAAGTCCCTTTTCTTTGAGTTCCTGAAGAGAGAAGAAAAGGATTCACCTATAAAAGGACTCACTATATTTTCCTACTCCTCAGTTCTTAGCACTGTGATGAATGAACTTCTCAGTATAGTTCCGGGAAGACATATTTATTATCCTCATATGAGCCAGACTTTGGGACATATCCCCAGAGAATAAAGTACATTCTACTACGTGATTAGTTAGAGGTGCTTCCCTCATATCCAGCAGACTTAGAAAGCTCATTAGTGGATCTAAACACCAATACCATCATAACCACTACAAACAGCACAGAGCCCACAAGTCGGAGTGCTCACATCTAACCTTCCCCTCCGGAGTCTTGTGTCTTTCCCCTCCCATGTATTTCTTGAATAGTCTCCTGATAGAGGCACCGACACCTTCCCACCCTTTTGCACTGTGTCCTTAGACTACTCACCCTAGGAGGAGAGGACCTGGTCCCTCACTGCTCAAGTTCTTCACTGACCCTGAGTCTCCCTAGGGGACTCGTTCACTCCTCACTGGAAATCAAGGCTGTACCAGGGCTGAGTCCTCCTGACATCCATCTCAAGACAGCCCCTCCCCATTTCCCTCTTGCCCTTCCTCATCAGTCAGGACAGACTAGGAACTACTTCTCTTCTGACTCCTTTTACTTCAGAGTCTAGCTCAATGACTACTTCTTCCGAACCCTGTACAATGTTGCTCATCCTCTGGAGGACTAACCACCTCCTCCCATGTCCATGGGGATTCTAATATCACTTCCACAGAAGCACTTTTCCATGCTGTGTTGTGTTCACTTGCTGTGACCATAACACACGTCAGCGGCTTTGCCTCAGAGATTCATGTTTCTTTACTACATGAATGGAGCCAAGGGATAGGCAATTCTGTAGGTGTTTCTGTTTTGTGTTTTGGCATTAAGTTGAATGATGCGCTGGAAGGGAGGGGAACAGGTGTTCCAAGACAGTCCTTAGAAAACCAGGGCAAGAAATTCTGGTTTCTCAGTCAGCCAGACAGTGTCCCTTGAACATGTGAGACTGCCTTATTCTAAGGTGCTGGGGATTTGACTTTTAAAGCCACCCAGATTTTGTCTTTATATAGCTTAAGAGTATGTACTTTGAACTGGAGAGATGACTCCAGAGGTTAAGTGTTCTGCTCTTGTGAGGTACCCAAGACCAGTTCCCAGAACTCATGCTGGGCAGCTCACAACCACCTGTAGCTCCAACTCCAAGAGATTAGACACTCTCTTCTGGCCTCCACAAGTACCTGCACTCATATGGCATTTATACACACACACACACACACACACGCATGCATATACACACAATTAAGTAAGTTTTTAAAAAGCTAGGACAGACATGGTGGCATATGCTTTTAATCCCAACTCTTGGGAGACAGATACCGGTGGATTTCTGAATCTGATGCCAGCCTCAGAATGAGTTCCAAAACAGCCAGGGCCACAGAGAGAAACCCTGTCTCTAAAAATCAGAATAATAATGATAAAGATGATAAAATTAAAAAAAAACTTTCTCCTTTCTAAAATATGGGCTTTAAAATCAAGAGAAGGTTGATTACCAAGTCTCCTTCCTCTGGGTCGCTTTAGCTTGTGTTTTTATCTATACTGGCTCTTCATTGTTAAGTTTTGTCTTGGGAATTAGTGCTCTGATCCATACCCTGCACTTAGAGCAGTGACAGCAGAGTGAGCAGGGATAAATGTCACCAGTTATTGGAGAGCTCAGAGTCAAGGTAGCTTAAAGTGACATGCAGTCCAAGGGAGAAGCTCTTATTGGGGAAAACATCATTTAAAAAAACAAAACACCCATCTTCCAGGCGGTTCTAGATTCTTTGACGGCTGTTCAGAATGAGGTTTTGATGATAGCAACAGGTTTACAGGATGATAGTGGCAATTTAGCACTTGTGAAAGAACTAGGCCAACTAACTCTCTAGTTTTTTGTGGGAAATTTAAGTCAGTGGCAACCTCCATGTGCCAGAGAATACCCTCTGCAGAACTGGCTTCCCTCTTTGCTCCTGGAGTTGGCTGGCTGGCTCTGGACATTTAGGTCTGGGTTCCAGGTAGCTGTGAGAGCCGTGTTGCTCTCACGCACATTTAGGCCACAGACGATTGTAACACAAGCAGAAGGATCCTGTGGGAGGGTCATAGTGTGCTGCAGTTGCTACATGGAGAGCTGACTAGTACAACTTAGTTAAGGCCTGGCAGCTTGGAACCTGTCTGGAGTACCAGCACTAGATATAGAGGCCTAGCAGTAAACCCTTCACATCCTTAGGAGACCATCAGCATCCCTCATGTCAAAGGCAATTAACACTGTTTCTAGCTGGGACAAGTAAGACGTGTGGCACCTGCTCAGCATGTCAAGTGTGACTCTGTGCCTGAAACTCCCAAGAGGTCAAAGAATGTGGCGCATTAGAAGCCTTGAGAAGCTTTCCTCCCACGATCTTAGACATTACTTAATGGATCAAATATTTGGGTATCCTAGTTCAAATGTAGGTTTCGTGCTCTAAAAGTTTCAGACAAAGCCTAGTTTGCCCATCAGGCTCCCTGTCGAATTACTTACTCTACATCCTCTTGTTCTCCCTGAGAGCCTACGCTCAGCACGTATCAGCAGAATGCTACCGATGAGCCTGAACCAGGTCACCTGACTGCTCATTAGTAGTGGAGCTTGGATGTGAGTCAAACCTGGTCTCTTGGAGACCACAACCTGTGCTCTTGGTTGACAAATCTGGAAGAAGCCAGTGATTATCCAGTTCAACCAGCTGCCTGTCTGGAGGACACAGCTTATACTAGAGAGTGCGTGGGATAGGTGCTCCCTTTCCTTTCATGGGAGTCTGTGCTGTGTGAGATTGGGTGATCTCTAACTTCTCCAACCCTCACTTTCCTTTCACAAGAAAAGGAAAAAGGAAAACGGTTTGTATTATTTGTAAACAAATATACACACACAAAAAAATCTACTGAAAAAAAAAGTAGAATAGGGCCAGGTAGTGAGGCACGTATCTTTCAACCCAGCACTCTGGAAGAAGAAAGAGTCATGGAGATCAAGAATTTAAGGCCATTGCCAGATACATAGCAAGATAAAGGTCAGCCACTGCTACATAAGACCTTGTCTCGAAATCAGAAACAAAAAGCTAAATAAATAAAGGAAGGAAGGAAGAAGAAAGAAAAAAGGCAGAAAAGAAGGAGTTTTTTTTGAGACAGACAGACAGACAGACAAAAGCCAGCCTTCTGTCTTCCTAAACAGGCACACTCTAGTCCTCTTTTACCAGCTACCAAGTTGCTGGTACATCTAGCCAACTTATTTGCAAAGAGAAGTTGAATATAGTGCCACTCCCTTTCCTGACTCACTAAAATATGAGATCATCTTGAACATTGGGCTAAAACAAGGAATTTCCAAGCTGAGTTTGGCATTTGGCTGTTCTAGTCTAATGTTTGTATGCATCTCATCTCTGGTAGAACCAAGTGAGGTCCCCAGATGGCAAGGAGAGCTGCCTCAGAATGCACAGCGGAGCAAAGGGCTGGCAACCAAAGCCTGGTTTCTTGTGAAGCGGGAGCATGGGCCAATTGCTCCAATTTGAGAACTCTGTTTCATCACCCTGAGACTGATATGGACAGCAGCTTACACCCTAAACAGAAGAACCCACTCCCCTGAGGCAGAGTGGAGTGTTGGGGGGATATTCAGTCACACTGTGAACCCCAAGTTATCATTTGCATTAGTTAAATAAAATTAATCTTCTGTCAGGAGGCTGAGTTAGCAACTAGTTGACAGAGTCAACGAGCATCAGAGGGCATCTGGAGGAGATGGAGAAACACACCAGAGGTTGTAGGGAGTGAGTTTGAGTGGCATGGCCTTTTGGATTATTTGTTTGTTTATTTGCTTGTTTGTTTTGATGGAGCAGAAGGACATGTTTTTGGGAGATACCAGCAAGGAGAGAAGGTTAGCTAGTTTTTGTTTGTTTTGATGGAGCCGAAGGACATGTTTTTGGGAGACATCAGCAAGGAGAGAAGGTTAGCTAGTTGCTACTCAACCCCTTTGAGCTAGTAGGTTTCCACCCCAGCCTTTGAATCTTGAATCTTATTTATAAATAGGCCAATAGAGGTTTAGTTAAAACTACCTTTAGCAATAGTGACAGAGCCAGGGCTCCCAGGAACAGAATTCTTGCCAGGCTGTGGCCTCAGTGGCCAGGCTACTGCCAGAGAGACAGGCTGGTGACTGCAAAGCAGCACTCCCTGGCTGAAATAGCAGTAGATTAAGGAACAGTCACTGTGCCAAAGACACAGCAACAGTGAAGGGTGCAGCAACATCCAGCCTGGAAGGAATTGATCACAACCCCTAAGAGAGAACAGAAGCAAAACAGAACGTTAGCGCTTCCCAAGGAGCAAGAATCTCTGCTCTGATGCAAAGGAGGGATATTTAAAAAAAAACATTTAAAATTAGGGACTATAGTTAATGCCAAACTAGTTTAAAATGTGAAACAACAGCATGAAGATGATAAGCAAATAATATACCGAGAAAAGATATCCACCAATGATCAGTCAACCATATGGTATGTGAAGAACCACTCAAACTTTACAGGAAAAGCAAATCATGGGGCCCATAGGATGGATCGGTGAATAAAGGCACTTGCTTAGCCTTGTGACCTAAGTTCAGTACTATAGGTCCTCACAGTAGGAGACAGTGGGCTCTTACAAAGTGTGCTCTGACTTATACACACACGCCATGACATTAGCACACACACACACACACACACACACACACACACACA
>NC_022015.1:4818629-4821963 GCF_000317375.1 Microtus ochrogaster | reverse complement strand
ACCACCACCGCCAGGCTCTGAATGTTTATTTTTAAGAATATTTTATGCTGTGCATTTGAACAAACCTGTACTATCTATCACCTGACATTATTTTCCTATATTTTGGTATCCTTCTAATGAATAATGCAGAGTTTGAAATTCATGGTGTTTTTTTGTTTGTGTTAGTATTGCTAGCGCAGCTGAGTTGCTTCAGAAGATTTCGATGCAGTGCAGTGAAGAACCCCCTCCCTCTGGTTAACATATTTAATACATATTTTTATGTGGCATTTCTTTTCTTTGATCTATGAGCTGTAGTGAAAGCAGATCCAAAGTTAGCTAACTGTTCTTCTGGTTGTCAGTGTCTAAAGTGCTTGATGCTTCAGAAAAATACAGGTTTTCATTAACATAGCAAGTTAAGAACTAGACAAATGAAGCAACAGATGGACTGGATAAAGGAGGCAGGTGGGGGCTGGTGAGTAGGTTTAGGGCACTCAGTTCCTGGTGCGGAGCCAGTCATACGAATGTCATCACAACACCCTTTCATTGAGAGAGGAGACAGGAGAACCACCCAGAAGTTCATGGGCCAGCTAGCCGGAAGTTGGAGGGTGGGCTAACGGGAAGCTCGAGGGCCAGCCAACTGGAAGCACACAACCATTCCAACACAAAAAAAGAGAACCCACCCCAACAAAGAAAAAGGAAAAACCCAACTCCCAAAAGTAGTCCTCTGAGCTCCACAGGCAATCTGTGGCGTTCACGATGCCCTCCCCCCAATATAAATAAAGAAAATGTTTAATATTTATTTCAAAGGAAAGGATCAGAGAAAGCTTCCCTCACTCTGCCTTCTTCCCTTGGGGGCAGCACCTTTGTATCCTCTCTGAAGTGGAGATCAACTTTGCTTGTTAGGTAGTGAGGGGTACATGACAGTCTACGTCTCTCAGGAGCTGTGGGGCTCAGAGCACAGTGCCTGTCGCCCCTGTTCTATAGATGAGGAACAGGCTTACATCCTATATGTCTGGGTTGACTTGGGGTTCTTAGAGCACAAGGACCTAGAGCCCATGTTCAGGTCAGATGCCTTCTGAGATGATGACATTGCATCGCGCAAGATACACTGTTTCCATTTTTACATCTGAAAACTGGGAGGCAGTAATTATGTCTAAGGCAAGCTTGGTTGTGGAGTTTTTCAGATCAAAGTAAGTTTCATGCCAACATATGTATCTTCCGGTGACATCAGCTGTGAGCATCCCATTTTCTTAGGATACTTTCTGTGTCTCCAACCAGTTCTAAGGATCAACATGGCTGTAACAGCAGCACTCATATCTTATTCACTAGTTAGGCAAATTTCTTCTCTAAAGTTCAAGGTTGCATTTTAGTCCTTCATGGAAAAATGAAACAAGGGCTTGCCAGACAGCCTAGGAGGTAAACATGCTTGTCTCCAAAGCCTGATGACCCAAGTTCGATCCCATAGTGGAAGGAATGCCCCATGCAAAGTATGGCACAGGGTTGCCCACATTCTAACATGTGTGGTATACATTAATAATAATGAGTAAAATATATCTAAAGGAAAAAACTCAAAGCAGTTGAGGAAGGGCACATGGTAATGCCACTAGAGGGAGTGTGTGGTCAGTGTGGACATTTTAGCACCTGAGGCAGGCAGGCTGCGCAGACTAAACCTGCAGTGGAGGGCCCAGCAACCTCAGGAAAGCCCGAGGTGTTGTTATGTTCTTGCCTGACTGACCAGTACACGCGAGAAGGCAGCAATGCACACGGGCAATAGAGCTCACTTACTGAGCAGCTGCTGCGTGCTCGGCCAGTGCCTCAGCGTTACCAGTGTCCATACCTGGAAAATAGAAATCATATGGAAATCATAACATCCTTTGTACAGTTCTGTGAGCACTTTGACGGGGCCTGCAAGCAGTGAGTGGTCGGTGTTACTACTGTACCCTCCCGCTTCAGACGGAAACCTTCAGGGCTATAGTCATAACCACGGCAGATGCCCGTTGCCTGGCATGTCACACTTGGCCCCCTCTTCTACTGCTGCCCACTTCGTACCCACCTCTCATCCTCTTGATGGTGCTGTCTTGACCCTGTGGGTGAAGCTCTAACTCTGCCACTCCCAGGCTCTGTGAGGCCACAGATCACTTCACTTCCAGAAGCTCGATTTGCTCATCTGGGTAGTGAGGGTGATATTTCTCTCAGGACGTGGTGGGGACCCAATGATGTTTCCCAAAAAGAGTGTGCAGCCCTGTGTCAGGCACTCAGAACTTGATGGTATTTTCATAAAAATGAGCCCTGGGTGGGCTTGTGATGACAGCCCCCTGACATTTCTACATATAACCTTCTTTCTGGAAGTTTCTGACAAAAGAAATATAGCAGAAACCTAGGCTTTGACAGCCTTTCTTGGGTCTCCTTGTAATAGGCCCTTTCCCTAACTAAGAGCCGTATAAAGCAGTACAGCTTCTAAATTCATTACCAGTGTCTGTCGGCACGGAAATGTCAGAGCACTTGGTTCCAACTGTCCCCATTGCTGTCCCCCGGCTTTCCCTGGGTGAATGGTAACATTTTCAAATAGAGAAAAATCTCCTGGTAATGTCACTGTCCTCCCCCAGAGCAGATTTACAGAGGAGTGGCTGGCATTTCCACATGTGCTGAATTTGTCACTGTCAGAGTTTATATGTCCCCGGGTCTCAATACATATGTATATATAGGGCATCATCTAAATCCCCAGCCAACAAAGGCGATTTTCCAAGTTGGAGAGATTCCAAAAGATCTCTTCGTTTTATCTATTTTTAAATGTCTGCATGATTTAAGAGTATGCTAATATTAGGGCCTGGGGAGCTAGCTCTTTGGGTCCAGCACTTGCAGCACAAGCATGAAGACCTGAGTTCAGATCCCCGGTGCCCATGTAAAAATGGCATGGCAGTGCGTGTCTGTGACCTCAGTGCTGGAGTGAGCAGAGGCAGAGGTCTCCTGGAGCCTTGCTGGCTTCCCGGTCTGGATGAATTGGCAAGCTCCAGGCTGAGTCAGAGACCCTGTCTCAAAAAATAAAATAAAATAAAATAAAGTGAAAAATGGTAGAGGCAGATACCTGACATCAGTGGTACACTCAGCAGCGAGTACAGCGCTAACTCCCACACACAAGCTATCTCAGGTGCTACAGGGGAGGAGAAAACACTCAGCTTCTCATAGCCAGGCGTGCAGGTGCCGTAGACATTTGCTAGACAACATTTTACTTAGCTTGTGGGATGGGCTTGTGTTAGCTTGCATTTACAAAAGGAAAAACAGGGGCTCAGCAACATGAATTGCATGATCAAAGTCCCCCCCCCTCTTTCACACACACACACACACACACACACAC
>NC_022015.1:4805317-4818529 GCF_000317375.1 Microtus ochrogaster | reverse complement strand
CTGGCATCTTCTTTTCCCAAGGGTCTCTTTCCTCCTTAGTGTCCATATGTGAGGTGAAGACCATTAGCCTGAGGAGAGAACAAGGTGTAAGAAACCAGAGACGTTATCTTAGATCTGCCCACTGACTCTTTTATGGCCTTGGGCAAATCATTAAAACCTCCATGTTGTATCAGGTGGTGTCTGCCTGGGAAAAATTAGCATAGTGCTGGATTGTCCCTGAACTTTTGTAATAATGACAAGAGCTACTTGCTTCTATGGTAGGATATTTGTGGGTTAGTATTTATAAAATCCCCCAAACCTATAAGAATTTAATAAATTGTTTGCTATTCCCTCCATTCACCAACCAAAGAGGGTGTGTGTGTGTGTGTGTGTGTGTGTGTGTGTGTGTGTGTATTGGGGACGTTCTATATAGAAATGCTAGCCTTATGCATGTTCGTGGGGAGGCCAGAGGTCAACACTGGATATTTTCCTCTATTGCTCTATCAATAAAACCATTAAAAAGTATTTATTGGAAGGTTGCCATTGTCTTGGAATATAGAGGAAGCAGTGATCCTGGGGCAGAAAATAGTAATTATGAATCACTGGCCACCCACTCCATTGTCTATAAAGCTCAGCACAGTGACGCACACCGGGAGCTGAGATGACAGGACCTGTGCACAGGGAGTTAGGTGTGAAGTGGGACCGGGAGGCCCTGGCCCTTATGCTTCTTTAACCAAGATATTTATGTATGTGAGCGTTTGCCTGCACATGTGTGTGTCTGGTGCCCCAGAAGACCAGAGAGGGCATCAGGTCCTCTGGAACTACAGTTACAGATGGTTGTCAGTCATTATATGAATGCTGGGAATTGAACTTGGGTCCTCTACAAGAGCAGCCAGTGCTCTTAGCTGCTGAGCTGGCTCTCTACTCCTTTGCTTGTGTTTTTATTATAACATATTCAGACTTACATGCCATTGTATCATCTTATGTATACCCTGACTAGCATCTCCTTTTTCCCTTCCTCTCATTGGCCCCTTTGGTCACCCCAAAATAGCCTTTCTCCTATGTTCATGTCATTTCTTTTTCAACATGTATGCATATGTGTTGTTAAATCTAGATTCCGCAAAAGAGAAGAAATTCAATATATTGTTTTTCTTCTTCCTATTACTACCTGGTTCCTCACTCCCTCTGGATACTTTCCTCCTTTATAGTCACTCAGACAAACAGATGAAAGATGATGATAGATTATAGATAAATGACAGAAACAGGTGATAGGTTGTAGATAAATGAGAGACATAGATGATTGTTCAATGACAGATGACAGATAGACAGATGATAGATAAATAGATGATAGATAAATAGAGAGATAGATTAGATAGGCGATAGATACAGATGACTGGCAGATAGACTAGACAGATTTGTATTCTGCTATGTCCCTCCTGTTCCTCTTCCGGTCTAGACATGACCCTTTGCCTGGCTTGCACAGAGGATCTACAAAACCTTCTGAGCATCCACCCCTAGAACACAAGCTCAGGTGCACGCTGTGAACGCAGAGGAATGAGAGGTTCGGAGCTTCCTTAATCCCTTCTCTCTCTCTTCAACGTCTAACCCCCAGGTCTTACACAGGGTGCCTTGATCAACCCTCTCTACCAGCCATTACCTTCCACCCCTTACCTAAAGCCGTTTTCAGATTTTACTAGTATACAGAACAAATCAGAACACGTGTTTATTGTTGTTGTTGTTGCTGTTTTAACAAAATTAACAGAAAAAGTTTTTTTTTTTTTGGCGGTGCTATTGATAGAACCTTAGACGTGCTCAGCAGCGCTCTACCACTGAGCTACCTTCACTTGCACATGCTCAGTAAGTGCTCTACCGCTGAGCCGCCTGGGGGGCTCGCGCATGCTCAGCAAGCCATCTACCTTTGCATACCCTGTCAGTCTCAATAATCTTTAGTGGCTCCATTTCAGCTTCAGAAGGAAGTGCCGCCTCCTTAGCCTAGCACGGTGACTTGGCCCCATACCGTGTTTCCGGGCCCCTTGTTTTACCGTTTCCAGTCACAGTGCGGGAGCCATCACGTGTTTGTGTAACCATTCATCCTAGCAACCCCTTGCTACACTTTCCAACTGGCAGTAACTTCCTTCTCCTCAAGTGGGCTTCGTTAAAGAAGTCCAAGTAGACTTGGAATCCAGGACAGATTCCCTAATTTCTCTTTTATTGCTTGTCAGAGTCTGTTGGGCAATATGGCTTATTAAATTTTCTCTCCTCTGTCAGGCTGTGGGTCTCCCTGAGAACGGTTGCCATATCTTAATTTTCTGTGTGTCTTTAGAGGCCAATCTAGACTGTGCTTGTTTATTGAAGAAAACTGCTGAGTAAGGGCCACCAGGGTGACGAGCCTGGCATGAACAGCCACTGCAAGATCGCTTCACACTGAGGCATTGTGGGCCGTAATTTACTAGTTGTGTGATGTGGAGCAAATGTGGACCTCTTTGTATCTCCTTTTTTTTTTTGGACAGACAAAGCTAATTATAGTATTATAGTGTCTTCTTGATAATGATATTGCAAGAATGTCAGTCATATGTCAGTTCAGGAACCCAGGGCCCCATATGTGAACACTTCTGGGATCTCCCCCACTTCCACCATGTCCCCCACTTCCACCATGTCCCCCACTTCCACCATCTCCCCACTTCCACCATGTCCCTCCCTTGCACGTAAACTCTCATTCCAATTCTTCAGCCCCTCGCTCTGAGCCTTGTGTCCCTGTGGGCTGGGTCTCCTTGTATCATCTTAGAAAACTCTGGTCTCCTCTTGCCGGGGCTCTCATCTCTCTGTGGCTTCTTGCCTCTCACGAGGGCATCACTAAGTAGAGAGAGCATGTGATAATTCCTAGAGCGAGCACACACTACTGAGTGCCTCTGAGACACATCTTTTCCAGTCCTCACAGTGACGTACATTAGGGTACACAATTACACCCGCTCACATTTTACAGAGGAGGACACAGGACAGATTCAGGAAGCTGTCCAAGGTCACCCAGCTAATGAGCTTCAAGATGGGAAGTCCAACCCGAGCTCGGCTTACCGGTGGCCTCATTTCTCACTCACTGCTCGTCTTTTTGGCTTTTCTTATTTTGAAACAAGTTCTTGTTATATAGCATTGGCCGGTCTGGTCCTTGCTATATGGCTCACCTGGGCTCTAACTCACAGAATCTTGTCCTTCATTAGGTTCCTGAGTGCTGGGATTGTAGGCGTGTGCTACCACACCTGGTTCCCTCTTCTTTATACTATGCAACATGACTCCAAAATCAGCATATGACTGTCACACTCTAGAATAGGCACCCAGACGTGCACACATGCCTATGCCCCACGCACGCGCGCGCGCACACACACACACACACACACACACACACACACACACACACCTGGTCAACTGAGATCTTTCTTCTTCCTGTCTGTCCTCGGTATCCAGGGGAGAGAAGTTTCCTCATTCTTGGTCAACATCATGGCTTGGCCTGGAAAACTTGTGCTGTGGTTAAGCAAGCTCATTAGAAACCCACGGAAGTGAATTATAGCAACAGGGCTTGTGCCAGCCTACCTAGCCACATTTTCGGTTCCTGGGACATATGGGCACCAGCTCATTTAAGAGGCATTTTTAACAAAAGCACACAAAAGAATTGCTGAGCATATGTTAGAGTAGGTAGGGTTCACAGAGCCCTAACTCAACTTGCTTTTTATAGCCGTTCACAAAGGGACATGCTAGTACAAGCTCCGTTCTCCTTCAGCACACAGCAAGGAGAGGCTGGGCATGGAAAGGGGCGGAAGGACCCCGATCTGTGCTGAGGACAGAGGGTTGATGGCACCACCCCTAGTCCCCACATTCTCTCCCACCCACCTGCCACACTCTTGGAAGCGTTCACTGACTTCTTCATTCTCTCCAAGGCGTATGCACCCAATCTTTTTTAAAAGATGATGTAAGTAATGTATGCAAATTTAAAAAATAGGCTTGGGAGAAAAATCAACCTTACACACATATTCCTAAAGAAAATAACTTGGGTATCTATCCTTCCAGATCTCTTTTATCTTACTGATACTTTACATACATCACATGCATATTTTCATGCAGACAGACATGTATGTATGCTTTTCATGTGACTCTAACGTAGTTCTATTAAGTGTTCTGTAAGTGGTTAGCTCACTGATATGATATGATTCTTTCAAACTAAGAAACATTTTATTGTTTTGTCACAATTTTGGTATTCTATTGCCTACTATGTTATAATTTAGCCATCCTGTGCTGTCAGACGTTTGGACTGCTTAACCATGGATATTGTAAATGCCACTTCCTGGAGCACCCTCATGTCACCCTGAGTGCCTGCTCTGCCATTCCTTGGACACATCCCCAAGCATCCTATATTAAGATGTTACAGTGCACTCCTTAATAGACTAGTGTGATCATTTCTCCTGTGCAACAACTATGAGCTTTTAAAGCCACAGCAAGGTTTATTGGATGTGAGACTGAGTGTCGGTTAGGGAGAAGAGAGGGGCTGAAGAAAGGGCATCTCGGTGACAGAGGACACACACAGAGGAATACAGAGCCTGCTGCTGAATTGGGTATTCTTTGATTAGACTAAGCACATTCTATTAAAATACAAACCAACTGGCAAAGCTTTCGGGGGAGATGGGCATCTTTATCACTTGCTTCCTTGGTTTCCATTCTCATCAACACCCTGGATCCTTGACGTGGAGCTTCAGAATGGCTGTCTGTGCTAGCATTTTGGGAAGTAGCTCAGTGAGCCACAGAAATATTCATCCTTTGGATTTGGTCATGGCATTCTGGAAAACAGAGAGAGAAGAGCTGATGCCAAAGAAAGATAAAGATGTGAGCATTGCAATGTTCCTTACAGAGTTAAAGGATCAAAAACTTCTGGGCATGACGGCATCACCCAAGCATTTTGGAGGAGGATTTCAAACTCAAGTTAAGTTTGGAATATATAGTGTGTTCTGGGCCAGCCTGGGTTACATAGGAAGACCTTACCTAACAGACAAAAAGAAAAAGGAAGAGTTTTTTTTTTTTTTAAAAAATCAACATTTAGTTAAACTGTGATACATTTGCATGACAGAATTGTATATAGTAATCCCATGCTTACCAGCCGTGTGATTTTAGGACAATTGCTTAACCCCTCGTAGCTATTAAATAGGCAAATAGTTGATCTTTGTTGACATGACTGGATCTGGAGTCAACTGAAAGGCCCTCTGCTGGGCACTCTTTGATTAGAGTACTTGGGATGGGAATATGCACCCTAAATGTAGGTAGTGCCAATGAAAGTGAGGTGAAGGGAGGAAGCCTTGCTTTCTATCTGCTTGCCTTAAAGGCTCTCACTGCAAGCAAACTCATCTACCCTGTTGGTGCTGATTCCTTCACTGAACCAGCTTCCTCTGGCTTCCAGCATAGACTGGACACCAGCAGCTCGGCAGGAATCCTCCAGACCATCAGTGCCAGACTGGGATTGTAGAGACGCCAAGCCACAGGGGCAGCGTACCTTCTCAAAGGTAGCCTGGATATGAACAAGTCCAAGGCAAACATGAGTGTGTACCTGCTCCTTTCTGAGGCAGTGTCTTCGCTGCTGTTGACATCAGGCTCCAGCCTCTTCGGCTTCCAAGGTAGAGTGAAGACTAGCAACTCCCCAAGAGTCCCCCAGGCCCTCAGCACTGGATTGGGGCTGCATAAACATTCAGTTTCAAGAGCTGAGAAACCAGCAGGTGGGTTCTCAATGTCCCCATTGTTGGGCTCCCCAGCCCCTTTTATTTAGCCAACCAGCCAATGGATCCCTCTTATAATGTACATACATGATATTGACTTTGTTCCTCCAGAGAGTCCTGCCTAATACAGACACTGAGGAAGAAGCATATTTGAAAAGCACTTTGACATATAATTTGTTCAACAAATAGCTTCTAAGCACTCAAGGAATATGTGACACTCATGATAATGAATCTGGTAGTGACAAAAAGCTTCCCACAGAATCACACACACCACCCAGTTCTGGGGAAGCTGCATTAGGAACTTAGTTCTTGTTTGTCTTCCTAGATGTGGACCCCCAAATTCAAGACCTAAAAACTCAGTTTTGCCAACCCCCAGGTGTTTAGACACTTTTTTTGGGGGGGGAGGGGTTCGAGACAGGGTTTCTCAGTAGCCATGGAACCAGTCCTGAAACTCACTCTGTAGACCAGGCTGGCCTCAAACTCACAGAGATTCGCCTGGGTCTGCCTCCCAAGTGCTGGAATTAAAGGCATGTGCTACCACTGCCCGGTGAGATACTTTCATTAAAGAAAAATATCAAAGGCCCAGAGTAGACACAAGAGTGCCAATACAATGACTTAGTTAGAGAGACGCACATAAACAGATGTCTGTCCTGGTGCCATGACTCTTCCTCTCCCCAGAGGCAAGGTGCAGAGGGAGCCAAAGCAGATGCAAAAACCATAGTCTATGAGAAAAACAGTGGGCTTTGGTTTAGCGAGAGACCCTGCCTCAAGGCGAAGAAATTCAGAGGCAGCCACTGGGCACCCGTTTCTAGCATCTGCATGTGTTTACATAGGTGTATACAGCTGTACATCCCCTTATAGGTACACACACACACACACACACACACACACACACACACACACACACTTTCCTGGTTTCTCTTGAGACACTGTTACAATGGCCATTAGACACAGTGAGGGTCTAGATTGCTGTCTTTGCGTCAGCAGATCTGCTAGGAGTCATGAGTTCGCCGGTGAACATGGAAGCTGCCCAAAGCAGCTAGAGAAGTTATGCGTCTTATAACATTGAGCTAAGACACTGATCTTGCCGAGCCAAGCTGGAAACATTCAAACCCCACTGGCTAAAGCCTTTGTCTCCGAGTCGGCACTGAGCGGGGTAGCCAAGGTCTGCTTTTGAGACTTTCTTTCACTGAAATTCCAAGGCTGGCTAGTTCCTCTCAAAAAAAATAAATAAATAAAAATTGAATATCTATCTCCTTTGGGTGACTTGCCTCACTCTATCCCTTTCGAACATGTGTTGTCTTACTGTTTACTTCCCCCAGAATCTTGTCTCTCCCTGGAAGGAAACATGGAAAAATGACAGTAGCATGACTTATTGGTGGCTGCAGACTTGTGGGCGAAATATTTTCAGTTGTGCTACTGAGGCGCTAATGGCTGCAAGATTTGAAAAACAGATTTAAAATAATCGCTGCTGCCCAGCATTTTCCCATTTGTAAACTATTTTCTGCTGGAACTGGCTGATGCTTCGCGGCAGGGCAGGCAGCATGAATAATGAGAGGAAAAGGGGATGCTGGATCGCACCACTGGGGCCCATCCTCACTGCAGGCTGCTGCCGACATCCAGGCTGCTCTCAGACCCTGAGTGCCATCATCGGGTGATCTGAATGTGTGAGGAGTGCCATTCATGTGGTTTGTTTTGTTTTTCACACTAGTAAACAGCTGTTGAACTTCTCAGAATGGTTTATTCTTCACCTTACATGGCTCAACATTCAAACCCAGTAACATGGGACACTCATACAGGTCTGTGTTTTTGCTCTTCGGATAAGGTTCTGTGCCTGCTGTTCTGAGGATGTGACCCACAGATGTGTCCCACCTGTACAGAGGGATGCATGCCTCAGAAGGTGCCTAGAAGTCTTCCCTCGTGGCCCTGGATAGTTCTGGAGTCTAGATGGTCCTTGTTTCTTGCACTTGGTTAGTAAGAGTCGGAGTGAGGACCAGAGCCACCTTGTCAGTATGCTAGTTACATCTGTCAGACCTCACGGAGCCAGGGTACCTAGGGTCAACCTGAAATTAGTGTCTCTGGATCTGAGGACTTTCCTCCCTAGAACTGCTGCTGTGGGGAAGTGCTGGGAGCTGAAGGCTCCTGGGAGCAGCCACCAATGGTTTCTTTCAATTAATGGTTCTCAGGAATTGGAGCATAAATATTCCAGCTCCCTGGCCCTTTGGGTAGATAATTATGAAGCATGAGCTTCATACTGTTTCCCAGGGGACAGTGCCTTAGCTGCCCACTGAGGGAGCTGGCTCACTGCACGCTCCTGGGAGGCTGCATTCTAGGTGGAAGGAGGGGAGTTGTTCCTGTTCCCCCAGTATTGGTCCCTAAGTCTCCAAGCAACACTAGAGTTGAGTCCCTGTCTCCTATGAAAACTCATGTGTAGACACGTACATGATACTCAGAAAAGAACACAAGGCCTGTGAGCAGAAGAGCCGCTTTGACCCAAGTCTGTCCTCCTTCTGGGATGTTCATCATGTTGTCACCCTGTGGCTCTGCCCCTACCCCTTAATCTGCACATTTCTCCCTTCCTTCTCTTCGCCATTTATGTGCAGATTAAGGGAATGGACAGTGTGATCAGATGCTCAGCTCTTCATATTTTATAACTAATTATTCTTCGTTTTTCTTTTCACTTCTAATTTTTCTGGTTAAAGATTTATATCTCTTTATGTTTAAAATCTTTACTTATATGTGTATATGTGTATTCCTGGGTGGAGTAATGTGCACCGTGTGTATCCTAGTACCACTCAGAGGCAAGAAGGTAGCATATCTATTGAAATTGGAGTCATAGGCAGCTATAAGCCACCTGATGTGGACTCTGGGAACTGACCTCAGGCCCTCGGCAAGAGCAGTAATCACTTTTAACCCTGAGCCTCTCCAGCCTTCACTTATATTCCTTAGGAAAAATTCAAATATAAAATATAATGAAAAGAATAGGCTAACGAAGGTTTGATTTGAATCTAACAATTATAAAACTCCTTCTATATTTATGGCTACCCATCACTTGTCTGTTATATATGTATCTGTTTGTCTGCTGATCTTCCATCTATCTATCTATCTATCTATCTATCTATCTATCTATCTATCTATCATCTATCTATCTATCTATCTATCTATCTATCCATCATCTGCTATCTATCAACCATCTATCTACCTATCCATCTCCTATCTCTTTTGTTACACTGTTTGAAGTTAATTTCTACACACCTTAAGTACCTCCCACTTATATCTTCCAACTAAGCTTGTCTCCCATTTGTATTGTGCTTTCCCCACACATAGTAGATTAACCTTGATTCTTTAGTCACTATCAAGCACTCTGCACATATTCAAATGTTCTGCTTATACCAAGAATATTTCTGAGCTTACTTAGCCAGGATTCACTCAAGGTTCACTGTAGAATGACTTTTCTTTGTCCAGCCATGATGACTCATGTACGCTTGTATAGGTACACATGCACGTATATACCACAGTATGTGGTTAGGCTGTTGTCTTAGGGGGGTTTCTATTGCTGTGAAGAGACACCATGACCACGGAAACTCTTATAAAGGAAGGCATTTAATTGGGGTGGTTTATAGTTTCAGAGATTTAGGCCATTATCACAGTGGCACATGGTGGCATGCAGGCAAACTTGGTGCTGGAGAAGGAGCTGAGCGTTCTGCATCTGGATTTACAGGCATCAGGAAGTGAACTGTGTCCCTGGGCATAGCTTGAGCAAAGCAGACCTCAAAGCCCATCTCCACAGTGACACATTTCCTCCAACAAGGCCATACACACTTCATCAAAGCCTCACCTCTTAGTGCCACTCCCCCTGGGGGACATTTTCTTTCAAACCACTACAGTAGTATACATGGATATGAGCTTGTTACCTAAACAGTCTTTCTGTCTGAAGTCAGGGCAGAGTTTGTGACTCCCTGGGCTTTGGGTGTCACTGAGACAGAGCTGAGCCTTGTCTAGACATGTGACCTCAGCTGGGCTGGGAGTTCTGGGCAGATCTACCTCTATGTCACTGATGCACTGCCCAGTTCTGTGCTGCCATTCGTGGTCACCCGGAAGAGCTGCCTGCTGGTCGGTTGTCTGCTGAGGGACAAGACGTTGTGCCCTTTGATTTAACGATTTTGATTTTTCTCCTCTGGGGGGAAAGCAGAACTATTTGTCAAGTCAGTTAGGCAAGTCAGCAGATGGTGTTACTCTGACTTAGTGGATACTCTTCTGCGCCTTCCTCTCTTCTGAGAAGTTAAAAAATGGAGGCAGAGGCTGATGGGTTTAGATGGAGCAGCAATGAGAAAGCCCTGGCTAGCTATCTATGGAAAGAGACATAAAGGACCCTCAAAAGCAAGCATCTGGACAGGCTACCGGGGCTGCCTTCTTGCTCTGCCAAGCAGCTGCATCCTGGGGTCTTGTTAAGCATCATAGCAGCGCCCCAGGTATCATCCACTTTCTAATCTTGGGGTTACAAGCTATCTCAAGACTGCTGTGCTTTGGACTCCTGTCTGTTAGTTTGCCATGCCTGCATCTTTCTGTCTGAGCCTGGCACTAAGCACTGAGCTCACTCTGAACAGTGAAGTCCGAACAACTTGGGTCTGCTCTTGTTGCCTGTTGCTTAACACCAAAGACAGAGTCACACACTGTAGCTGTTCAGGTGACGTTCATTGAATGACTGCATAAGAAGAGAGTCATTAAAAGAAAAACAAAAAGGCAACTATCAGACTCCTGAGACTCCATTGATTTTAGTGACTCACAAGCCCTCCCTCAGTTAATCTTCGTTACCTCCCACTTCCCACAGTTCCTCCTCAAACACTCTAGTCCCGAAGGAGTAGGGTGGCTGACTGGCTATTTCAATTCATGAAAGCACAGCACTGAAGCACGATTAATAAAAACTCAGAGATAAAAATTGAGGTTCAGCCTGAAGATCCAAAAAGCAAAGCTGTCAGCTACTGGCTGTTATCTCAACCTCAGTCTGAAATGGCAATCCTGCCTCCAGGAATCTCAGAAGGAGACTGTGTCTGAGTGCTGTCTCCTCCTTTCTTAAACTTCTCTCTAGGGCTGGAACTAAAGGCATGCACCAGTGGGATTAAAGGTATGCACTGCCCGGTTTCTATGACAACTAGTGTGGCTACTGGGATTAAAGGTGCGTGTTATTGCGGCCTGATCTGTAAGGCTGGCCCGTGTGGCTGTTCTACTCTCTGAACTTCAGGAAAGCTTTATTTATTAAAATAAAAATAAAATGCCACCACGCAACACTGCCCCTCACTCCTTTCAGCAGGAGACAAACTCACATTTAAATCTCAAAGCTACTCAACAGAGGCAGGGGGATGCAGCTCGTCATCGGAGCACTTGACAGGCTTGTGCAAGGCCCTGGGATCTATTCCAGCACTGTGCACACACAGTAACCAACTAGTTAGAAATAGCAGTCTGGGCCGCTGCCTGGAGGTTTATGGATTTTTATTTCTCAGAGGGAAGGGGGGAAAGGGTTGAAGGGGTTGGAGATATCAGGGTCTGGTGTTTTGACACTCTTCGCTCTGTCTTTCATGTGCACTGGGCCCTAGAGTCTTGTCTCCCTAGTTCTGATTCCTTTCCACTCATCTCTGTTGCCTTTTGTTGGTTCTGGCCTGTTTGTCTCTCTCATTCAATCTATACAGTTGAGCCCTCTGGCTAGGTGCTTGTCTCTGATCTAATCCACCTCACCCATGGTCACATCTTAACCATGACTGGCCAGCTTGCATGCTTTCTTTTTCTTTTTTCTTCTTTCCTTCATTTTCTGGTGGGATGGGGTGGGGCAGGGTTTAGAAAGCATTATGCATCCCAAGCTGGAATCAAACTTGTAGTAACCCTCCTGCCTAGTGTTGGGATTGCAAGCATGAGCTATCTAACTGGACATTTTTGTTTCTTAATGGTTTTATTCTTTGACATTGTTTATGAGTGTGTGTCTGTGTGTAGGTGTGTGCGTGTGGGTGCAGGTGCTCATGGAGGCCAGCAGGGGGCAACAGATTCCCCTGGAGCTGGAGTTACAAGTACTTATCAGCTGCCTAATGTGGGTGATAGGAACTGAACTTGGGTCCTCTGCAAGCTAAGCACACCCCCATGCTGCTAAAAATCTGTGATGGGTTTCCCATCACTTACAAGATAGCATCCAGAATCTTCAACAGGACAAGCTTGAGCCTTTCAGGTTTCTGGTCCTTGCCCACTGCTCCATCTCATTTCCTGAAGTGGTCTGACTTCCTCCACTTCTGGCTACTTTAGCTACTTGCAGCTTCCAGCAGGTGCTGCAGTGCGCTCCTTGGCTTCACTTTGTTTTTAAAACTCATGAGTTATCCCCTTCTTCCCCTTCATCCTCTTCCTCTCCTTCCCTTTATCTTCTTTCTCCCCTTTCTCCTCTTTCTCCCCTTCCTCCCCTTCCTCTGCGTTCTCCTCTTCCTCCCCCTTTCTCTTTTTCTTCCCCTTCCTCTCTTCCTTTACTTCCTTTCTTTCTCCTGTTCCTCTTCTTCTTCCCCTTCCTTCCCTTTCTCTTCTTTCTCCTCTTCCTCCCCTTCCTCTCTTCCTTCACTTTCTTTCTTCCTTCTCTTCCTCTTCTTCCCCTTCTTCTCTTCCTCCCCTTCCTCCCCTTTCTCCATGCTCCACTCCTGAGCCTAGTGCTTTCATGTGATGATAGGGTATAGTGGCCTGTGTGTGGGAGGAGCGGGGGGGGGGGGCGCCCAGCTAGCTTAGCCCCAAAATAACCACACAGAAACTGTATTCGTTAAATCACTGCTTGGCCTATTAGCTCTAACATCTTATTGACTAACTCTTACACCTTGATTAGTCCATTTCTATTAATCTATGTATCACCACATGGCAGTGGCTTACCAGGAAAGATTCAGCATGTCTGATTCTGGCAGTTCCATGGTATCTCTCTTTTTCTCTGCCTTTCTTCCTCCCACCTTTCAGTTCTGTCTTCCCTGCCTACCTAAGTTCTGCCCTATCAACTAGATCAAGGCAGTTTCTTTATTCATCAACCAATGGAAGTAACACACAAACAGAAGGACCTCCTATACCACATGTGCAAGCTCTCCCTGAAAGCAAGCCCCGCTCCTCACCTTCCCAAAGCAGAGTCCCTGTTTTTTTTTTCTTTTCATGCACTTCTGAGTACTTTATTGGTATATAACACTATCATTAATTACCTCCCTGAATTTTCATTTAATGCCTGTCTCATTGATTTTGTTATTTAACAACTGTTCATTGAGCAGCTTCTATTTGTCAGATACTGTTTCAGAGTTTGCAGGTGCAGTGATGAGTGGAGTCCTTGCTTCTGCTCCATGAGTAAGATGCACAGGAATATGCAGACAAACAAGTATATAATTTAATGCCAATAGGAAAAGATAACTGGAAATGGCAATGAATTCCTGTCATTCTAGCGTTTGGGAGTTAGAGGCAGGAAGACCGTCACAAATTTCAGGTT
>NC_022015.1:4787990-4805051 GCF_000317375.1 Microtus ochrogaster | reverse complement strand
TTTTTTTAAAAAAGAAATATCCTGGAGACATGTCGTGGTGGTTATGAACGCTTACTACTCTTGCAAAGGACCTGAGTTCAGTTCCCAGCACTCACATCTCATGGCTCCCAACCCCAGTTCCGGGGATCCAATGCCCTTGGGCCTCTGAAGGCACTTAAACCCTTATGGTACACGTACATATTCTCTCTCTCTCCCGTTATCTCTTTCTTTCTCTCACTCATACACACTAAATATAAATAAATATTAGGACCTGAAATTTCAGATTAAAATGTTTCATGACAACACAAACACCACACCAAAGACCAAACAAACAAACCGACATCAAAAGCAAAAACACCAAAAGGAAACATAGGTCTAGAGAAAACTAAAGTTGGGGTGCTGCTTTAGCTAGCCTGGGCAAGATATTTGGTGAGTAAGGGTGGCAGCTGTAAGCGGTGCTGGGCAAGTGTCCTGAGGCTTTTGTGGCAGTGTTTGAGGAACAGCAGGAAGTAAACAGGGCTGGAGAGGAGTATAGAGGAGGGCAGAGCTGTGTAGACAAGGTCAGAAAAGGAACAAGCATGGAGTCAGCATATTGGAGCCCCTTGAGGTCTTTGGGGTTTGTTTTGCATGAAAAGGGAAGTTGTCACCGATTTCCACAGAGGAGTAAAATCTGCTTCTCCTTTAGAAGACTCACACTGGGGCCGAGCAGGAGTGTTTGCCTAGAACTCACAAAGTCTTCGGTTTGAATCCTATGGTGGTTTGAATGGGAATGATCCCATGGGGTGGGGTGGGGGAGCTTGGAGATTCCAAAAACCTCCGTGGTTCCCAGTGCTCTCTCTGCCTTCTGCTTGTGGATCGAGACGTGGGTTTTCAGTGGTTCTGCTGCCATGGTTTTTTCTGCCACCATGGACTCTAATTCTCCGGAACCATAAGCCCAATCAAACGCTTTTTTTGTCCAAGTTACTTAGGTCATGGTGTCGTTATAGCAATAGAAAAGTAGATAAGACAGATCTCAACACCACCAAAAAATAAGACAATTTGAAAACCTCAGGCTGGTTTCTGTGGGTGAGGACAGACTGGACAAGGGGTGTGGGGCGTACCCCAACTGAGAAGGGGAGAGCCCTGGGGTAGGCCTGTGGGCATGCTGAGGAGGAGATGGGTTCTCTGTATATTTTCAAGGTAGGGCTTGGTAGACAGATTGGATATGAGGAGAGAGAAAAATCAGTGAATCAAGGGTGCCTGCTTCTGATTCATTCATCTGTCACTGCCTCCCTCAAAATCGGTCCTTTCCCTGCCCCCGTTTTTCGTAAATCCTGAATGCTTTGGGAAATCTGGTCAGAAATGCGCTTTTCTCTCCACACGGAAGTCATGATGTCATGTGTGCATAGCTTGCTTCCTATTTCTTTTCTAGCCATTTCTAGAGGTGGGGGAGGAGTCAAAGATGCTCTGCACCCCACCTCTGAGTTGCGGGGCAGCACCCTCCTGCTCTCTTCCCAGAGCCCTGGGAGCCTGCTGTACCCCTCTGTCCATCCTGGCCTCTTGAGCAGAGTCCCAGCAGACAGGTTCTGTCCAGTTCCTGGTGTCTCCGGACAAGGGAGTGTGCTTCTTGTTTTAACTCTTTCTTGGTCCTGGCAGCAGAAAGTGTGGTCCATCTACACCACCACAGATGACTGGGGACAATACTGCGACACAGTAAGAACCAAATGAAGAGCCGGGCGGTGGTGGCGCACGCCTTTAATCCCAGCACTCGGGAGGCAGAGGCAGGCGGATCTCTGTGAGTTCGAGACCAGCCTGGTCTACAAGAGCTAGTTCCAGGACAGGCTCCAAAACCACAGAGAAACCCTGTCTCGAAAAAAAAAAAAAAAAAAAAACAAAAAAGAACCAAATGAAGACAAACAGATAACCTGGAAGCCAGAGCATTGCAGCCAAGACTCGAAAACAGAAAGAGGCCAAACAAACAAACAATGAGAAACAACAGCAGCAGCAGCAAAGCATAAATCCCAACCCCTTTCTTCTCACGTGTTGGTAGAAACGCATAAGGGAGGAAGAGGTCAGTAAAAACATAATTGTGCTAATGAGTACAAGGGCATTTTCATCTCCATCCCAAGGCCACGGTGGAGGTGGTTGTTTCAGAATTCTGCACTAGGAGAGGGGTAGATAGTCTGGGGTCCTGGTTGCAGACAAGCCTCGGAACAGTGCCAGGAGAAGAAGTGATTCCCAGCAAAGCTCTTACATGCAGGAGAGATTATCCCACCCTCAGTGCCCCTGCTGAGGCTGAGAAAGACCCCCGTGAAATTGAAGGCCTTAGCACTAGAGTGTGTCCCCTGAATCCTGAAGCACGGTGTTTTATTTTTTAAAAGTATTTATTATGTATGAGTGTTCTGGGCACCAGATCTCATTATAGATGGGTGTGAGCCACTATGTGATTGCTGGGAATTGAACTCAGGACCTCCGGAACAGCAGTCAGTTCTCTTAACCTCTGAGCGGTCTCTCCAGCCCAAGCACGGTGTTTGAAATGCTCACCCTGGCTCTTGGGATGCAGGATACGAACACAATTGTGGATACAAACTGGTGATATGAAAGAAGTGGCTTTCTGGAGGATGCAACCTCTGTGTGTGTGTGTGTGTCCGTGTGTGTCTGTGTGTGTCTGTGTGTGTGTGTCCCTGTGTCCTTATGGAGAAGATGAAGAGACCAAGGGAGATGTCTCCATCTTCTCTTAACTTCAAGAAAGCACCTAGAAACTGTAAGAGTAAAATAAAATGAAAGCAGCCCTGAACTTTGCAAACTGCATTCAGCATTGCCCGCCCTGCCCCCTTTAGCATGGCCTATGGCTCTGTTCTCCATGGCATTTGGTTTAAACTTGGAAACAGCTTGCTAAGTCAGCATCTTGCTGGCCCTCTTTCCAGTTGGAGGTGCCAGACTTGACGTGTCCACCATTGGGAAGTAGTGAGGTGAGACTTGAGCCCCAGACATGGCAGGCTGGGCTGACGGGAGCCTGTGCTCTGGTTCACTTCGGTGGCCAAAGGAAAAACAATGAGCCCTCTTTTGTGAGTCAGAGCTGGGGCTGTCTGCTCACCCTTCCTCCAAGGTTACATGGATCCCAGAAGAATACAGCCAGAAGCCCAGCCCTGGGGGAGAGCCAGGATTAGAGCTGTGGCTGCCAGAACTGGTTCCTGTCTCCTGTCTTCCGCTCTGGTGTCTCTTTAGACCTTGTTTGAGGGCTCCCTTCTGAGGTGTCATTTAGCTGCCGTCTGGGGAGAGAGAAGTTCCCTGGCTTACTGGCTCCTGGGACAAGGCAGGCAGTGGGACAGGTCATCAACACATTATGTTCAGATCTCAGACATTAACACCCCTCCCCCAGGGCCAGGAGCCTGATGCTTAGTTAGGATCTTGATCTTCATTTTCCAGGGTTTTGTTTGCTTTTTTTGCTTCAAGTATAAAAAGACAGCGTTGGCTTTCCCCAAAGTGACGTTTAGTGCTTTGCAATGTGAAGGCAGCAAGGGAGCTGGAGGGAGGAGCTGCCTATGGCCCTTCTGTGCCTCTCTCATGCATCTTACAGGAAAGAGCAGTACTACAGGCAAGGGGAATCTTCAGAGGCTCCGGATAGGAGGTATGTGCCATTTGTCACCAACCCAAGGGCTCCTAATCCTTTTCCATAGCTGAGATCCCCTTGAGCAGGATCATAAATGCAAAGCCTTTGACTAAGAAAGAAAACAAACCCCAATCAGGCACTGCTTGCCTTAGGAAGGAAGATGTGGGTGGAGGCCTTCATGGAGGCCAGGCTCCTGTTTGAGCCCGCGGTCCCAAGGTGCAGTGTGCACTGAGATTGAAGACCAGCTACTTCCTGAGGGTAGCTCTAAGTCAGTCAACGTCTCCATGGGAGATGCCACTTTTGCTTGAAGCAAAGTTATTTTGAGCATTCAACAATGTGTAAAGAATAGAAGCCAAAGTCCTTTCTAGAAACCCACGGGCAGGGCAAGCTTCCCTCTCTGCAGGGACACTAGTTTGTAACTGGCAGAGATGTGTAACCTGGACTTGGATCAGCAGATGTCAGGTAGCAACTTGGGGAGAAGCTAGGCAATAAATTGGCAGCTTCCAAAGACTGGCAGTGCAAGGGAGGATGGTTGCTAGGCGCACGCTGTCTTGATGATTTCGGTGAGACTTCCTCTGTTCCCAGTGTCAGGATCATTTCCTTGGCCCTTATCTGCTGCGTGATAGTTCCCCCATGGAAAGACATGAACAAATGCCTGTTCCCATGAGAGGGGGCACCAACAAGAGACCAAAGAGATCATTTCACCCAAAACTGGCTTGGCGAACCAGTGAGTCTATTGTGGGACCACAGGTCCACCTCTGCCCAGGTGACAACTTAAATCTGTATCCCTGGAGTTCCAAGTACAGGTCCCAGATAGCTGCCCCAGACCCTCTTCCCCAATCTCTCGACTGTGTGTGTGTGTCCTATAACTTCCTGAGCTTCCTGAGGCTCCTAAGTCTCGTGATCTTACAGAGTCTTTTAGGATGTTCCTTAACTACATGAGTCTAGGAGCCTCTCTCTTTTCCCCCTTTCTCTAGGAGGGAAGGTTTCAACTCGGAGGGAACAGCTTCAAGACAGCAGTGATACTCCTGGCCTTTCTCTTACCTCTGCCTACCAGATTCCAGGCCCTCTCTGGCCTCTAGACTTATAGCTAGCTACCTTAATTTTCTTTCTTTCTTTTCTTTTGAGATAGGGTCTCTTTATATAGCCCTGGCTGGTTTTGAACTCACTATGTAAACCCAGCTGGCCTCAAACTCACAGAGATCTGTCTACCTCTGCTGAGTGCTGCGATTAAAGATGTGTGCCACCATACCCCGCTACCTCTTCTCAGGGTTAGCCTTGGGCAGTAGGGTTTGCTGTAGCTGGGGTATATGGAAATCTAAGCCTTGTCTAAGACCAGGAAAAGATCGCTTTAGCTCATTATCAGCTCCGGGGCACAGCCCGTGAGATGCCAATAAACATCTTAACTCAACTAAGTAAGACTCAGTCCTGCATAAAGGATGTGTGCTTGGCATGGCTCATGAAGGTCTGGTCTGGTGATGGTGTGAGCCCTGCATTCACCACGAGTGCTTCCATAGTCCCAGGCTCACAGTGAGGCAGGAATCATGGGTATCATGGGATAGACTAGTCAGAGGGGCTCACTACCCTTTTCTTCCTGTCAGACTTAGGCGGACCCATGATGTTCCTGCCTTGTCTAGCACCCCAGTCTTGACAAAATTAAGTGCTAAAATCACAAACTGGTGGCAACACAAATTTATTTGGCCTTATCTCATTTGGAATGCAAAGTTACCATTCCCTGCCCCTGCCCCATTTCTTAAGAACCTAAAAGCCAAGCACATGCGGTTTTTAAGTAAAAAGGGACTTCTGTCAGAAGAGTTCCTGTCACTCAGCTATCCGTTCCCAAAGTGCCCTGTCCCCCGGATAGCTGAGATTGCCAGCTTGCACCACCAAGGTTAGCTAGGAAGACAGGGGCTAACCATGCCCGAGTCATGGAAGAAGTCAGCAAAGAGCCTAGATTCATGTCTACAGCCCCCATAAGACCTTTTAATCCTGCCCTCCAGTCTGTGGCATGAGCTCATCAGAAGGAAAGGAAGGAGAAGTCACCCAGCAGTATGCCAAAGTCCTCCTTCTTGAACTCCAACCGTGCTAGTAACATAACTGTGTTATGGAAATGTTTCAGAAGAGGATTCTGGGAAGCAAGCTTGATTTCAAAGACAGCTTCACTGATGTGACTCTTCAGAGCCCTGGGAGCCCAGGAGAGATGCTCGAGAGAGCAGGTGCCTCTCCAAGGCCAAGTGTGAATTCCTGTGGCGGACTCATCCACCCAAGGCTGACACACTCCCCTAGAAGAGCAAGTTAGAGCAAATGGTGGTTACTTCAAGTCAAGTGTACCCAAGAGGCACTTTCTTGGTATGTTGTTGTCTGTAAGGGACACCATTAATCTCTGGTGTTCAGTAGCCAACTTGGTCATCAGAGGAATGGAAACTCAAGTGGCTTCCTTTCCTTGGAGGCATATTTTTTTTGTTTTTACAGATAATGTGTGTGTGTGTGTATATGTGTGTGTGTGTAATATAATGTATACATACATATGTATATATATGAGAGTCACATATATATGCATATATATGTATGTGAATGTCTGCATGTGTGTGTGTGTGTGTGAGTTTCTGCCTTTTTCCTTCTTTCTTTTATTTTTATTTTTTGAGACAGTATCTCAGAGTACAACACAAACTGGACTTGGCCTTTTGATCTCCCTCCTAGGCTCCCAAGTGCTGGTATTATAGGTGTGTGCCATTGCTCCTGGCCTTGCATGAGTGTGTTCTGGCTGTCTTGCTGTCTGCCTCCATTAGGGACAGAAGCTCTTTAAGGCTGGCAACTCAGCTAGCAGCCTTTTTTGGAGGTCAGGCAGGCCAGCTGTGTCTTGTGGATTTCTGGACCACAGACAGGAAGGTCTCCAGCTGGCTTGGTAAATGGCAACCATATTTTCAAAACCTCAGACTGGGGCCTGGTGTCTGACCAAGGCTGAGTTCTCCTTCATGAATGTAGTCATGTGCTCTTTTCACCAAGGGACAGGATGACATCACCTGCCATTAGGCAGTTTATGAATTGCCCTTTGCAGGGAAGGTGGCAGGCAGGAGACGGGGACCACCAAGAACTCAGCGACAAGTACCTCTGGAACTCCCGTCTAGAGACAGTGATTTTGAAAACTGGTGTGGTCCTGACTTAGGCATGGAGCCACTCTGCCTTATAGGCTGAGCCAGCCTGGGTGACAAGGCATAGCTTAGGGTCCCTGTGGTTAATGAGCTCACCCTCGGGCCGCCGGCCGGCTTCTCTGCTGCCAGCTGCCAGCTTCTGGGGCTGTGAAGCAGGCTAGGCTGCCACTCCAGTCATCCCAGCCAAGGAACCTCGGGAAGCTCCCTAAACCTGAGCAGTTAGCCCAGAGCTGGGGAGTCAGAGGGAAGTCTGGCCATCCTGGCCCTACTCTGGCCTCTGGCTTCCCTGTTCTTGCTGTGAGATTAGAATTCAGGGCATTGTTAAGAAGCCCTTGGTCCCACCCACAGCGGCCCCACCCTGTCGGAGGAGGCTGCAGGGCTTTTGGAAAGGGATTCTCAGACGCACACATTGTTTCTTTGAGATCTCACTGAATTAAACTCCTTTGTCCTACACTAATTCCAGGGGAATTAGTCAGCACTAATGGGTAGCATCTCCTCCTACCTCCCTCTCTGCCTGGAAGTCCACCCACTAGCTTCTCCTTCCAAACCCAGGGATTCTAGCACTGTTCGGAGCCCTTCCTTCTGGGAGTTAACTCTTAAAGGGCCTCACTGGATGCAGAGGCGAAGGCAGGGATGCACTGAGGCTTGTCCCCATCAGGACCACTGCACACTTCGGCCATTGACTCGTGACCACGGGGGCCAAGGTAGAAATTATGCCATTTTTGAGGTAAAAAAAGCTGAGGCCAGATAAACTATGCCACCGACTCAAGGCCACAGGGTTCACAGTGGATCCTAGAATAAATTGAGTCCACAGGGATCTTTAATCCCTACTAATTCAATCCCACTAACCTGGCCAAAGTGTTGTCTGAGGGTAGCAATACCTCACATCAGTTTTGCTTATATTTTTAACCTACATACACACTTTTATTTATTGTCCATCCATCCATCCATCCATCCATCCATCCATCCATCCGTTTATCATGTGTATATGTTGTGGGGTCCACAAGTGAGAGTGTGGAAGTCAGGAAACAGCTTGAAGTCAGTTCTCTCTCCAT
Organism: Microtus ochrogaster; assembly: GCF_000317375.1. NCBI lineage: Eukaryota > Metazoa > Chordata > Mammalia > Rodentia > Cricetidae > Microtus > Microtus ochrogaster. The sequence continues at coordinate 4,797,273 of NC_022015.1, read as the reverse complement.
AAAGAGGGTTCCAAGGCCTGTCAGCAGGTCCTGCCTTTTATCTTAATTTCCTCCCCAAACCCCTCATTTTAGGAAACCTCACTGACTCAGCGACCCTGTTCTTAGTCACAGAGTGACATTTTGTGATATGATGACACAGCGTTAGAGCCTGCAGAAAGGGTGTGGTCACCCGTGTGACCAAGCTACCCACAGGACCAGAGAAGGAGAAGAAAGCTCCAAGGCAGCCAATGTTCCTTTTGGTCCTCGGGTTTGCAGTGGTCACCCACCAGGTGTCCTCCACACGCTCCAGTTTCTGTGTTCTTTCCTTCATTCTTCTACTGAAACTTCCAAACCTATGGGTATTCCGATGACGTCATCCGCTTCAAAACCTTCCTCTGCTCAGACGCATGCAAATGGCCACAAACCTTCCAGAGAGTCCCCAAAGGCGCCCTTGTTGGGCAGCTTCTGTGGATTTTCACTTTGTGCATTGAGTTTTAGCCACTGCAGGATGGACTGCAGTCCCCAAAGCCTGGCTTGTGCACTTGCACTTTGTCCTAGCTAAAAAGACTTTTTTTTTTTTTGCCTTGAGTGGCAACCTCCATCGAGAGGCAGGCGGCACTTCCTGCTGAGACGTGTGTCCTCCCTGCTTAGCCATGTTCCCACCACACTGTTTCAGGAAATCTGCCTTCCCCAAGCCACCCCCAGACCCCAGCATCAGCACTGGGCTTTGCTGGCTGCTGTACTTGCGCCCAAACTGTCGCAGGATGCCATTTGCTCTCTGGACATTAACCAAGTCAGAGTTTTCAAATGGACTGCTTTTGTTATAAATTGGAGTAGAGTCAAGGTTTTTTTCCCCCCCTCAATAACGCCATTTTCATTCACTTGCCTGTTTTCCTGAGTGGGTGAGAACAGGGTAGGGTTTCAGCTAGCTCACTGATAATTGTTCTAAGTGCTAAGAAGAAAGATTAAAAAAGGGATCAACGGGTCTTGAGCTACATCTGTGGGCTGATACAGATAGGCGCGCAGAGCTGCAGCATGTACGCGCATGCAAATGCATGAGGCTAAACACTCATGAAAAAAGAAAACAATAACAACAACGACCCTCCGAGTGAGAGCAGCCGTTATTCACAGCACTGGAGGGTAGCTGACTTTGATTAAGAAAAACAATGTGGAAAATGGAAACTACTCGGTGTGTTGTGCAGAGGACGGGGGAAGGCAGTCATTCTCCAAGTGTGTGTGCATTGTGAGTCTGTGAGAATCTGAAAGGCGGGCCAGCTAGGAAAGAAAACAGCCCCGATTCCTCAGGTAGAGAGGCGTGGTCTCTTTCGAAAGACACAATGCTGTGAATGGTGTCTCTACATCATGGACTCCACAAGCCTGGGCAGTGTGTGGTCAGCATTCCAAGACTGTTTGCTTTTTGTAAAAATTAAATTACTGTGTGTACATTTGGGGGAACAAGAGCCCAGGCATGCCACAGCCTCTGTCTCCGGAGGTCACAGGGCAACTTTTAGGACCTGGTTCTCTCCTTCTGCTGTGGGATCCAGGGTTTGAACGCATGTCAACAGGCCCGTACAACATCACTAGGCCTGTAGGGCAATCACCCTCACCGGCTATGCCGTCATGCTGGTCCCCAAGGCTGCTTCTAGTCCATCTGTCTTGCTTGGTAGTCTCAGCGCTTCAGAGGATAGCAGATTTCCCATCTGCAGTGACTAGACCTGCTGCCCACCCTCCTCCAAGAGAGAATAGTTGGAGAATCTGTGCTCGTCGGGCTTGTTTTAAATCGCCAGGAAACTCCAGTATAAGTCATCTTGGCCTTTCAGTCCCTAACAGTCTATCCTTCCCAGGGTGCCCTCTGAGCTCTTGGTCTAAACTCTAATCCCTTCAAAGCCTTACAACTAAGTCCTCTGGAATGACTCGCTCCACAGCTTCTGAAGCATATCCTCCAAAGCCTGTGTCTCCCAGATGGCATCTTCTTCAGGCCCGCCATTACTACCTCCCACGCTCTGGAGGCTAGAGCAACGGGTGCATGGTCTTCCTTATACTTATTTCTGCTTTCCCTGTTGCTAACCTCAGTTTCCACAGGGATGGCTTAGCCACCATGGTGAGCCCCTCCTCTCCTGTCCCCCCTTTCTCTTGCTAACACTTCTTCAGAGAATCTTTTTTAATCATTACTTCCATTTTCCATCCTCTCCCACTTGGATGTGTGACCAGGATGCTGGTCCTGCACACCAACAACATAGCTCCAGTGTAGGTCGTTATGGACCTAAGGATTAGTAGTAGTATATTAGTATTAAGACAGGATCTCCTGTAGTCCAAGCAGGCCTCAAACTCACTACATAGTTGAAAATGACCTTCAACTTCTTTTTTGTTTGTTTGTTTGTTTTGTTTTGTCTTTTGAGACAGGGGTTCTCTGTGCAACAGTCCTGGCTGTCTTAGAACTAGCTCTTGTAGAGCAGGCTGGCTCAAACTCACAGAGATCCACCTGCCTCTGCCTCCTGAGTGCTGGGATTTAAGGCGTGCAGCGTGTACCAACACCACCCAGAAACCTTGAATTTCTAATCTCCCTGCTTTTACCTCCCAAATTGTGGGGTTATAGATCTGTATCACTGTCCTGGTTAGATTTTTTTTTTTTTAATTTTAGCACAAGCCAGGGACATCTTGGAAGAGGGAACGTCAGTTGAGAAAATGTCTCTATCAGACTGGCCCTTAGGCAACTAGTCAATTGTTTTGATTAATGATTGATGTGGAAGGGTCCAGGCTGCTGAATGCAGTAGCACTCCCGGGCAGGCACCTCTGCGTTATGTGAGAATGTGGGCTGAGCAGCCACGGAGAACAAGGCAGAAGACAGCGTTTCTCCATGGCCTCTGGCACAGTTCCTGCCTCCAGGTCCCCGTTCAAATTCCTGCCTTGATTTTCCTCATTGATGGACTATGATGTGGAAGAGCAAGCACAATAAGGCTTTCTTCCTGAGTTACTTTTGGCCACAGGTGTAGTCACAGCAGCAGGAAGCCTAACTAAAACAGCCGCCACACCTGGTTCATGCCACACCGGGACTGGAACCCTGGCCTTCGTGCATGCTAGGCAAGCACCCCACCGACTGAGCAAAATCTCAACTCTCATGAGGAATTTTTTTGGAGGGGCTGGGGCACTGATAATGCTGATCACGTTCTCCCTTTGGAACTTCTGGGGGGAGGGGGAAACCAGTGCTCCTGTATGCGCTAGTTAAGTGCTCTCCCTCTTGGCCACCTCTCTACGCCTTTTTTTTTTTTTTTTTTTTTTTTTTTTTTGAGACGAGATTTAACTTGGTTTCCGCGACTGGCTTGGAACCCTCTCTGGGCCCCAGCAGCCTTTGAACTTGCCCTAGCTTCCGATGCAGCTGGGACTGTTTGCCTGGTTTTTTGTGAACGCCCTTCCCCTCTCGTGGGAAGGATTCCCTTTCCTTGCCCACAGTTTTCCTGCATCTCTGACAGGCCCAGCTCTTCTCCTTCTCACCATTGGATAGATATTTTCTATTGATGGGATAAGGATTGTGACCGAAAAGCAACCTGGGGAGGAAAGATCATATTTCAGCTTTTACTTCCAGATCCACCATGAAGAACACCATGCAAGAACTCGAGGCAAGGACCTGGCGGCAGGAGCCGAGACCATCATGGGGGAGCCCTGTTTACTGGCTTGTTCCCTCATTGCTTGTTCATTCTGCTTTCTTATACATCCTAGGACCCTTGCCTGGGGTGGCCTGGGCCCTCCCACATCAATAATTAATCAGGAAATATCCCAACAATTTGCCTACAGGCCAGTCTGATGATAACGCGACTCTTCAGTTGAAGCTCCCTCTTCCAGGGTGAAGAACTAGCCAGCATGCATCTTGACAGTGAGTTTTGGGCTATCCTTTGCTCCTTTGGTCACTGTTGTTAGGGCCCTTTGGACAGTTTTACTCTCACCCACTGTCACTGGTGGAATGAGGGTGCAATGCTCCTTGAGGAAAGTGGTTTTCAGAGCTCAGCGTGGGCAGATTGGAGGGGGCAAGAGCAAAGGGGGAAGGCAGAAGCTAGGACCTCACATCCTATGGCGGGGACCCGATATCCGCCTTTATGTTGTACACCTCACTGGGCCTGGAGAAAGATGGGGCTGGAGGATGACTTAATGCACCTTCCTCCTCTACATCCTTCCCTCTGCAATGTCCCTCAGGAAATGGCCTAAGAAATTTAGGCCGTGCGCGCCACCTGCTGCCCAGATTGTGAATGGCATACCAACATCCCATGTGTTGTTTGAGTTTGTTCAGATTATGGTCAAACAGTCTCGCCAGCTTCTTCTCTACCCCTCCTTGGCTTTCTGGCTCTCCCTTAGCAGTGGTTCTGAACCTTCCTAGTGCTGTGACTCTTTAATTCAGTCCCTCATATGGTGGTGACTCCCAACCATAAAATTATTTCATTGCAACCTCAAACTAATTTTGTTACTCTTATAAAGCATGATGTAAATATTTAACACGATGGATATCTGCTATGTGACCCCTGTGGGGTCGTGACTCACAGGTTGAGAACCACTTCCTTAGCGCATGCTTGCTGAGCACGAGTAGACTCGAACCCACAGCAGTAGAGGTAGCTTCGGCTTGCTCCACAGAGGGTTTAACCTCTGGTTTTAGTGCCTCCCTAGAGTGGCTGGGGAGACCCTGGTGTAAGAAATAAAAAGATGAATCTGCACCTCTAAAGCTCAGTCTACTGGAGAGGCATGTGGAAAACACACAAGCAGCTCTTAAAATGACCGCGCATGAGTGAGACATCGAAGACACGGAGAGTGAGGTGAACTATGCTGGTACATGCCGGAGAGGTGATTTGTAGTGCTGGAGCCCTGAGGGATGGCAGGCACTCACAGGAAGGGAAGGACAGCTGAGGGCTTTTCAGGTGGGTGGAGTGGCTTATGCAACAATCGAGGACATTTAAGCATCTATCCCCTCTTCTGGATACAGCAAAAAGTGGCTTGGGATCAACTTTTTGCATTCTATGACAAGGCCTCTCACGCGGCTTGAGATACGTTTGTAGGCAAATCTTTGTAAAGGGTGTGTCTATCTGTGATTTGCCTTCATATTTTAGAGACCCCTGCTATGTTTCTGGATAAGAAACAACCTTTCCCCCCTAAATAGTATTCTTTAAATATATATATAATAGCCATTTTATTTTCTAGTATTCTGCTGTTCAAAAGACATGGCGTTTTTACAGCGCTTTTGGGGGATCACAGTGATTAATTAGCAACATGCAATATACAGCGGCCCCAAGTCCTAAGAGCTGAGGGTGTCGCACAGTTAGTATAGGACCTGCCTAGCAGGCACAGGACCTGGCCTTTGTCCACAGCACAGCCTTCTATTGAGTACGGTAGTGTGTGCCTAGAATCCCAGCACTCGGGAGAGGGAAGCAGAAGGGCCAGAGGTTCAAGGTCATTTTTTTTTAAAATACAGTTCTCTATTAATTTATTTATTATGTATTCAATGTTCTACCCGCATTTCTACGTGCAGGTCAGAGGAAAGCACCAGATCTCATTGTGAATGGTTGTGAACTACCATGTGGGTTCTGGGAATTGAACTCAGGAACTCTGGAAGAGCAGCCAGTGCTTTTAACTGCTGAACCATCTCTCCTTTCCCTCAAGGTCATCTTTGACTACGTAGCAAATCTGAAGCCAGCCTGAGCTACCTGAGAATTTGTCTCAAAAAAAGAAAAAAAAACCCAACACAACGACGGCCGACAACAACAAAAAAGCAAGAACAGCAATCACTGGTCAATGACACCATAGTGTCCCCCTGGCTCTGCTGCTTGACATTTGTGTTCCTCTTCGATGGCCTCCTGAGTTCATTTCCAGTTTTTCCGCTTGAAAACATTTCTATAACAAAGATTCCTAGAGATAAACTTGATGAACCAAGTAACACCTATATTTGAATTACAACTGACACTCTTAATGGCCACTGGCCCTCCAAAGAGACAGCACCACCGAGGTGCCGTAGGGAAGAGACAGCGACAAAGGGTGGTACCAGGGAGTCTACCCCTCTTACCAGTCATCTGAAAGCCATCTGTTTCCTTTCTGCTTTAGTCTGCGTGTGCATCTTTCTGCCCTACAGCAGCGACCCAGAATGCGTGGAGTGAGGTTTTTTTTTTTTTACAATAGTTCTCTGAGATTATTGTTTCTACCTCTGTTTTGCAAATAACAAAAAATGAAAACAGACCTAATCAAAGCCCAGAGGAGTTGGGTCTTTATCTACTGTGTCCCAGGTAGTCATAACTGAATCTAGAACTTGGGCCTCCAGGATCCTTGAATGCAGCCTACTACTCTGTTGCTAGGCAACCTTCCTCGCTTTTGACTCTTGTACCAATGCTACTTGTTGCCATGGCAGTGCTGGGACAAGGAGCAGGAAGCTGTAATTACGCAGCAAGCTAGGAGAAAGGGGCTTTTATGTCCTCGTGTGGGGGTGGACAGGAGCGAAAGCTACTGACATGGCAGCCAAGGTGCAGAAAGGGACATGGGAAAGAGTAGGTTGGTGCTCGGTGGCAGTCTGTTGGGGCAGGTGCTCACCACAACCGTGCTGCAAGCTGTGTGCTGGTCAGTATTGTCACCTGGACACAAACTAGAGTTTCCTGGGAAGAGAGAACTTCAGCTGAAGGATTGCCTCTGTCAGACCCTGTCTGTGGGCATTTTCTTGGTCACTTGCGTCAGGCAATTTCAGAGCTCATTGGCCAGCTAGCCTAGCTGAATCTGTGAGTGCCAGGTTGGAAGATTCCGTATCAAAAACTAAGGTGGAAATCTAGGTGGGGTGGTGAATGCCTAGAAGCCCAACACTCTGAAGACAGAAGCAATCAGGAGTTCAAGGTCAACCTTAGCTACGTAGTAGTTCAAGGCCAGTCTGGGCTCTATGAGACCTGTCTCCAAAACCTGAAATGATGGGACTGAAGAGATGGCTTGGTAGCTAAGAGTGCTTCCTGATCTTGCAGAGAACCTGCCTTCAATTTCTAGCACCCACAAGCATCCAGGTTATATGATTTTCTCTTCTGTTCGAAAACAGTCATACACATAAAAGAATGAATGAATCTTTTTTTAAAAAAAAATGTTAAAAACTCCAAAATATAATAAAGCGGTGAGCAATTAAGGAAAACATCTGACGTTGACCTCTGGCCTCCGCATGCATGCACACACGCAACTGCACACCAAGAGCACAGCTCCACGTGAACATGTGCGTAGAGCACACACACCCATAGAGTCAGCCTCCAAGTTCAGTGGGTGTCTCCTTTATTCACTCCCGAACAAACAGGGTATCGTTGTTATAGCATCATTGCGGATGAGCCGGACCTGGGCTCTGTACCGTAGGCTCCTAAGCTTTGCATGTGTTCTCTTGTCTTTAGTCCCCTCACCTTCTGGGAAACCTGGAAGTGCTGTGTATGTTGAGTGAGAAGACATCACTAAGGCCTATGAGCGAGTGGAGCCAAGGTGACCGCCTAGCTCTGTGACTCACCCGCCCGTTCTCTTTTCCATGCGCTGCAGAGATGAAGTTCCAGACGTCTTTAGTATTCTATCAGTCAACACCGAGTCCAGAGATTCCAAAAATCTTGTGTTCTTGTCTTTGGAGGAGAATGTTAAAAAAAAAAAACAGATTTTGAAAAGATCTGAGAAAGTGAAGTTCTGCACCTCATAACTGTGTTATCTGCCCCAGGAATGAGTCACTGGTCGTGGGAGGAGAAGCGAAAGTGTTTTTCACGGAGGCACAATGGAAATTGCCTGACGCAAGTGACTGCGATCGCCTCTTCAACTGAATCCAAGAAATTTCTTTTTTAAATTCATTCACTTGACTTTTTGAAAACATCTTCCATGTCAGGCCCTATGCAGAAGGTGTAAATATGAATAGAATGTGGTCCCTGCCCCCAGTGAGCTCAGGATTAGTGGGGAAAGGCATCCAAATTAGTTTCGGCCATGTCACAGCCGCTAGAAGGGGGTCCATGGTGAGGGTTGTGGGGGCTCCAGCAGGAAGCCCTTGGTAGGAGGTCCATGGTGAGAGTTGTGGGGGCCCCAACAGGAAGCCCTCAAGCTGGGCTCTGGTGGGAAGAAGGAGCTGGAATTGGCTGAGCTAAGTCTTAAAAGACCAGAGCAGTGGGCAGTGGAATGTGGGCCGTGGGCAGTGGGCCATGGACAGCGTGCAGGCCAATGAGGAGAGGAGAGGTGTGGGCAGAGAGCCCTGGAAGCAGAAAAGAGCTGCTTAAAGTGTCTTATGCAGGGCACCTACCAGGCTGCAGGAGGGACAAGTGGGGAAGGACACTGACTTGGCAAGGTCTGTCCCCAAAGACCCCTCCAGTTGTAGGCCAGGCCTGTACCAGAGACTCTGCATGTCCTGAGAAGCACCCACTCCCTCTGTACTTACAGAGTTTACCCCTGCCCCCCTTGTGCTGCCCTGTTCCTTCTGTCCACTCTTACATGCTTTGTCGAGAGGAATGAAAACATGTTTGGATGAAAATACACATCTGTGTGTATGTGTGTCTGTGTGTCTCTGTGTGTGTGTCTGTGTGTCTCTGTGTGGTGTGTGAACATATGTGGAGGCCCAGGGCTGATGTTGGGAGCCTCAATAGCATTCCACTTCATTCACTGAGGGAAGGTCTCACTCGAACCCAAAGCTCAGCAATCACACTAGTCTAACTAACAAGCTTGCTTAGGACTCCGCCTTTCATAGACCACATATATAGACACACACAAATAATTAAAATTAACTTTTAAAACATTTTAGGTGGGTTTAAAAAAAAAAACCAAAAAACAAAAAACCAACAAAAGACCCAGGGGCTGGAAAAAAAGCTCAGCTGTTAATAACACTTGCTGTTCTCGCAGAAGACCGTGGCTCAGCTCCCAACACCCACACAGCAGCTCACAGCTGTTTGTAACTCCAGTTCCAGGGGACCTGACACCCTATTTTGGCTTCTGTGGGCATTAGGCATGTAAGTGGTATACAGACATACTTCCAGGCAAAACACTCATACACATAAAATAAAAATAAAGAAATCTTTAACAAAGAAAGACTAACCAATTCTCCAGAGTCAGAATGGGTCACTGCGGTTGTCACTTCACAACCATTTAAAATCCAGTGATCAGCCAAACCTTACCTTTCCATTCAAATCCTGAGACGGAATGAACTGTCCAGCATGCCCAGCTAGCTGAGCCCCCTGCATGCCCAGCTAGTTGAGTCCCCTGCATGTCCAGATAGCTGAGCCCCCTGCATGTCAACTAGCTAAGTCCCCTGCATGCCCAGCTAGCTGAATCCCCTGCATGCCCAGATAGCTGAGTC
>NC_022015.1:4785804-4787890 GCF_000317375.1 Microtus ochrogaster | reverse complement strand
CATGCCCAGATAGCTGAGTCCCCTGCATGTCCAGATAGCTGAGCCCCCTGCATGCCCAGATAGCTGAATCCCCTGCATGCCCAGATAGCTGAGTCCCTTGCATGCCCAGATAGCTGAGTCCCCTGCATGCCCAGATAGCTGAGTCCCATGCATGCCCATTTAGCTGAGTCCCCACATGCCCATCTAACTGAGTCTCCTGCATGCCCAGCTAGGTGAGGCGCCTGAGTGCCCAGCTAGCTAAGTCCCTGCATGCCCATTTAGCTGAGTCTCTGCATGCCCATCTAACTTGAGTCCCCTGAATGTCCTGCTAGTCAGTGACCAGTTCAGAGAAGAACAGTTATGTTTTAACTATTTGTCATTTGAGAAAGACCCGAAATCATATGGAGATCATAATGATAGGTAGACTTTTGCATTAACAGGACAAGAAGAAAACGGGAGGGAATGAACCACATTTCCTATCTGAGAACCGGAGCTAAGCAAGTCACTTTTAAAGTTTTGAGTGTCAAAAAAAGGTTACTCCTAGGTGGATGGGGTGGAGGTGAGTTCTGACTTCAGGATAGTTTACCAAAGTCCCCTGATCAAATCTCTTCCTGCTTAACAAACGTCGACAGGCATTTCTGCTTTCCTGATACCTAAAAATGGCTGGTGTGTGTGTGCATGCGTGCGTGCGTGCATGCGTGCGTGTGTGCGTGTGTGTGCGCGCGCGCTCATGGAGGCCCAAAGAGGGTACCAGATCCCCTGGAGTTACAGATGGTTGTGAGCTGCCTGCTGTGGGTTCTCTCTGTCTCTCTCCCTCCCCAGCAAGCACTCTTAACTGCTGAACCATCTCTCCAATCTTATGCTTGAATCTCATTTCTAGCCACAACACTCAAAACTGTCCTTTGCTTTAAAGAAGTGGGGAGGACTCTTCTGCCCAGAGGCACATCCTTGAGCTTTCTACCAGTTTCAAACATCAGAATCCCTGAAATTCTCATTTCAAAGCATAAATGGCTGGGGAATAAATAAACATACATTCATTTGAAAATCACCTTTTCTAGCCTGGTGGTGCTGGCACATGCTTTTAATCCCAGCACTAGGGTAGCAGAAGCAGGTGGATCTCTGTGAGTTCAAGGTCAGCCTGGTCTACAGAGTGAGTTACAGGACAGCCAAGGCTACACAAGAAACCCTGTATCCAAAAACCTAAAAACCTGAGAGAAATGGGGGAGTGTGAGAAGAGAATCACTTTTTCTAACCCAAAACTAAGATCCTTCCAGGAAAAAAGTTTAATTTTATGTATAACACATGTATAAATAATTCTCCAAACATATGAAAAAGCACATTTTAAGCACCCCTTTCCCAAACAAGTTGTTTTGATGTTTTTGTTGCCTATCTATCTGTCTCATTCACTAGGTGTAATTTTATGGAGTGCTAACTACTATGAAACCATATTTTTATATTCTACTTTTTATACTCAGGAACACATTTGTAAAATTTCCATCTTATCACATAGGCTTTCTAGTTGTCAGGTTAAATTACTTCATAATATTTAGTTGAGCGAGTTGATTATAATGTATTAACCTTTCCCTCATGGCTGGGTGTTTAAGCAAGTTCTAATTATTTTGTTAGTATGATTAATGCTTCAATGAGCGTCTTCCTGCTTCTGTTGATTAATTCCCTTGGGATAGATTCCTATGGGTGGAATTTGTAGTCTAGGAAGTTTAATAGGCACTTCCAAATGGGTTTCCACTTGTCTGACCTAACCCCTCTAGTTCACACCTGATTAGTTTCTGTAATGGTATAAAAGGAAGAGAGGAATAGGTTTTAGATAAGTATTTGTTTTTATTTTAAGTGTATATGTGTGTGCCTGAATGCATGTATGTGTATCACATGTGTGCAGAACCTGTGGAGGTCAGGAAAGGAACTAGAGTTACAGGGAGTTGTGAGGCACTATGAGGATGCTGAGAATTGAGCGTGGGTCTTCTGCAAGAACTTTCCACTGCACCAACTTGCTAGCCCTTTCATTTCTGATGCTTTTATCCAGTGCAGGACCAGGTGGGACAGAAATCTCAGTCAACAAATGGCATGCCAAGGTGGGGCTGACAAAATT
>NC_022015.1:4765942-4768022 GCF_000317375.1 Microtus ochrogaster | reverse complement strand
TCTCTTTTGGTTTTTCCAGACAGCATTTCTCTGTGGCTTTTGGAGCCTGTCCTGTAACTAGCTCTTATAGACAAGGCTGGCTTTGAATTCACAGAGATCTGCCTGCCTCTGCCTCCCAGGTGCTGGGATTAAAGGTGTGCACCACCACTGTCCAGCAGTCTGTCTCTTTCTCTTTTACTCTTTTTCTTCTCTCTCCCAAGCCTGTGTACATATATCTAACACTGTGACTCATTTAGAGTTCTTTTATGTTTATTGTGTATCTGTAATTCTTTACTGTCCAGGAGTGCTTCTTAAAATGCTAAGCACTTCTTAAAAACTTAAGCTGCGCCATTGGTAGGGGAAATATGGAACTTCCTGCTTGCCCCGCCTAGTCCAGCATGGCAGAGCAGCTCGCCACCTCTGAGAGCCATGTACAATGCCCCATCTCTAGGCACACAGCCGGTCCATGTTGCCACCAAGCAAGTCATAGCATGTTGCTCACAAACCCCATTCAAATGCTTGGTCTCCTGAAAGAGCCAGAGGTCACACTGGAAGCCCAGCATTTCAAAGTGGTGCAGCTTTTTTTTTTGTCTGCTACCACTGAATCAGGAAAATCTCTCTTAAGGGAGCCACAGCATGCCACCAGCAAGCAAAGCCCATTCAGAAAAAAAAATGCATATAAACTTTGTTTTTTAGTGTCTAGAATTTCTTTGCAAGCCCTCTCAGGTTTTAGGTGGATTTTACTTGGTTATGTGGGCACCAATTTTTAGTGGTGGGGTTGTTTGTTCATCCAGGCTGCCCAGAACCAAAATAACCACACAGAAACTATATTATTTGATGGAGGAGTTACTTTCATTTAATAAAGAAACTGCCTTGGCCCATTTGATAGGCCAACCCTTAGGTGGGTGGAGTAAACAAAACAGAATGCTGGGAGAAAGAAAGTCGAGTCAGTGAGTCGCCATGATTCTCCCACTCCAGACAGATGCAGGTTAAGATCTTCCCTGGTAAGCCACCTCCTGGGCTACACAGATTATTTGAAATGGGTTAGATCAATATGTAAGAGCTAGCCAATAAGAAGCCGGAACTAATGGACCAGGCAGTGTTTAAAAGAATACAGTTTCTGTGTATTTTGGGGCATAAGCTAGCCAGGCGGCCTTGAGCCATGGCGGCAGGAACGCAGCCCCGCCACTCTTATTACAACAATTATTTAAATTACTGCTTGGCCCATTAGCTCTAGGTTCTTATTGGCTAACTCTTGCATCTTAATTTAACCCATCTCCATTAATTGTAGGCCATCACGAGGTCATGGCCTACCAGCAAAGTTTCAACATATCTATCTCTGGCAGTGGCTCCATGGCTTCTCTCTGACTCTGCCCTTCTTTCTCCCAGCACTCAGTTTAGCTTTCCCTACCTAGCTAAGTTCTGCCTTGCTATAGGTCCAAAGCAGTTTCTTTATTCATTAATGGCAATCACAGTATACAGAGGGAAATCCCACATCAGAGTATAAACCTACATCTTGAGCCACTCCACTGTATCACCTCACCTGTAATTCCTACAGGTGAGGAAAGGCCCTTTGATGCTATTTTCTCATGGTTCTATAGGTCTTTTGAAACCCATCTCCATTCTGCCCTGAGTGCTTCAAGCTTGGCCTTTGTAGATTCTCACTCCTTTGTCCTTGGGCTGCATTTGGCCCATAGGAAGCACAGGCAAGAAGAGGGCAAAGGGGCAGAAGAAAGAGTGACAGATTGTTTATTTTCCTGTGTCCTCTGAAAAACAACAGAGTGGCTATGTCCTTCATAGATGACTACAGCTCCAACTGTTCTCTTTGGGTTCTGGTAATCTGCACCATCTTTCCTTTACTACTCCTCCCTCCCTTCCTCGTGGCCTGGAGAGGGGAAGGCTCCCTTGCCTGGTAAGGTCCAGGTGTGTCACTATGTCTTGCAGTGTCCCATAACCAGTATTTATAGTCTCTTCTGTAAACTCTTACTGGGAGCTTACAAATGGTCTTTTCTGATAACTTGTAGCCTCCTTGCTTTTTGGATTTTACCAACCTGAAGGCTGGGCCAGATTTTTAAACCAGAGGGAGGGATGGTGGGAGGGA
>NC_022015.1:4764322-4765842 GCF_000317375.1 Microtus ochrogaster | reverse complement strand
GATTCAGATTCTAGACCAGGACATGGAGTTAGCACTACTGGACAGTCTGCTGCTCAGATCTCCAACTCCACAGTGTACTGGGACACCTTTCACCGTGTCATGGAAGTTCCCAGCAGTAGCCCGGCACTGGGAAAGTCCCTGCTGGCCCAGCTAGCAGATGTGTTTGGAGGATGAATGACACTAGCAGATCTGCTATCAAAACAGGAAGGTTGCTTTCATGAGGTCCGGGTGGGAATCTGGAGAGAAATTTCCCTTGGGAAAAAAATTGCATATATTGTACGCCCATCCTGACAGTGTGATGGGTAAGAAACATGGGGAGAAGCCTGGCATTAGATGATAAATGAGGTGGTTGCACCTGCTGCGACCTGACTTTGTTCTCTGGTGAGATGTTTCAGATGCATGGTAACCAAAGACCGAAAACTATGATCCCAGAACACCACAGCCCTCGCCCCTGTGAGTCACAGTGACACAAAGTGGCATCTTCATCATTGGTAAATCTCCTGACTGCTGCCCTTAGTCACCAAAGCTGCTCTCCTTGGTAGCCCAGGCTGGCTGGAAATGACTCATTTAGGGAACCTATTGTTTCCCAGAGGCATGGACACGCCAGACAACTAGTCCCCTCTGATCCCAAATAACCCTGGGAGTGCTGCATGAGGCTGTGCATCTGTCAATCTCAGAGTTTCTGCAAACAGCAGAAGGTTTCCATGCAGCTCTCTTGAATTCTTACAGCAGCATAGTGCCTAGTATTTGCAAACACACTCCCTTGTGGCTTTAGTTGGTTGCTCATAGATCCAGATGATAACCTAGAAATAGTCAGCCAACTGGACATGGAGGCACATGTGTATAATCCCAGAATTTTTAAATTTTTTAAATTTATTTTTCTTTTGTTCTTTTAAGACAAGGTCTCTCTCTGTAGCCCTGTCTGTTCTGGAACTCACTCTGTAGACCAGGTTGGCCTCAAACTCAGAGATCTGCCCACTTCTGCCTCTGAAGTGCTGGTATTAACGATGTGTGTCACCACCACCTGGCAATTTTTTTTTTTGTGTCTAAGGATGTTTTCTTGCGGGTAGGTATGTGCACCGTGCCTATGTAGGCCAGAAGAGAGCACCAGATTCCCCGGGACTAGAGTTATAGCAGGTAACGTGCTGCCAGTTGGGTGCTGGGGATTGAACTCAGGTCTTCTGGAAGAACAACCAGAGCTTTTAACCACAGAGAATCTCTCCAGCCAGTAATCCTAGCACTTGGGAGACTGGGAAGCACAATGCTGAAGGCAGCCTAGGCTATGCAGTAAGACCTTGTCTTAAAGAGAGAAGAAAAGAGAAGGTGATGGCTCAGTGGGCAATGGTGCTCGCCAAACAGCCTGACAACCCTCGTTCAATCCCAGAACCCGAGTGAAGGGGAAGGAGACAGTCAACCCAGGATGGTTTCCTCTGGCTGCCACACTTGTACCATGGGGCACACACCCGACCACGTCATACACACAAAATGAACTAAAATTTAACTTTAAATTAATAAGAAGA
>NC_022015.1:4761237-4764084 GCF_000317375.1 Microtus ochrogaster | reverse complement strand
TCTACAACCACAAAGTTTGCTTCCTCATTAGCATTTGAGTGGGTTTCTTGTCTTCTGTTCATGCTGTGACAATATTGAACACTTGTGTGTCTGTATGTCTTTCTGCAACAAGGATAGCAACACGTGTCTATAACTACTTATAAGTTGAGGCAATGAGACAGAGAGCAACAACTGTGGACTTTAGTGTTCAGCCAGGAGTGGAGCTGCAGAACTTTCTCTGTGTTGTGTTCTCAACACATGGCATAGCGTCTCTGGGCAGAGTTCCTCTAACGGGAAATAGGAACAAAGGCATTTTACGAGTCCCATAGGATTGTGGTGAATATTAGGAGGAGCTAATACGTTACACTCATTTCCTGACACACTGCGGGCGCTCAGTGGAGAGTTGGAAAACACTGCTTTTCATCATCCACATAAAGGTGGACCGTGGCTGCATTTACTTTAAAGAACAGTAGAGGGCAGGGCAGACCTCACAAAACTGTGAACCATGATTTCAAATCCATTTTCAAAAGAAAAACAGGAATTCCAGAGATGTCTTCCTGAAATGCTTCTCATGAAAGACGGCTCTATCATGACTTCTAACATCTTCATAGAAACTGGAGCCTTCCTGTTAGGCAAGAATCCAGAGAAGATATTGAGCAATGTTTAACCAGGGACTTCCATTGCTTTAACAGCATTTTATCATCCCTGCTACTTCCCAGGACAAACTTAGGCACTTGTCTGTGGAATGGGATCACAAGATAAGACACAGTATTTTAAAGTTGATGGATTGCAACCCAAAACTTTATAAAAATCTTAGACAATGTGAAATTATTAAAATGATTAGTTTAAAATCATTTCAAATGTCAAAGAAGCCTATTTGAAATTCTGTACTTTGGTTAAGTTAGGGAGGAAACCATAGATTGCTAAGCACCAACCCCTACTCTTGTTGCTTCATTAAGAGAAGACACAAACTTCCTGAGTGTGGCTGTAGTAAATGATTGACAGCAACAGAAGAGGTTTTGAGAAACTGATGATGAAAAGCATTCATCGCGGTGGGGCAGGTGTGCTCATCAGGTAAAGAAAGGCACCTGATCTTAGTTATAGATCATCAGGTTCAACATATTGTGAGAAAAAAGCCAAGTCTGCAGGTTGTCCTCAGACTTCATGTGTACACACACACACACACACACACACACACACACACACACACACCTATATCTATCTATCTATCTATCTATCTATCTATCTATCTATCTATCTATCTATCTATCTATCTATCTATCTATCTATCTATCTATCTTAAAAACCTAAACCCATTATGCTTCACATTTGTAGAAACAATGAAGTAATAAACCTATCAACTTACGTGGGACTTAGATACAAACAACAACAACAAAACCCCCAGAGTGTTTGACAGTGTCAAAAGCTGACAGCTCAGGGCCCAGGATCTCCTCCCGGATGCTTGTTCTTCATATGCTTCATAAAAAGTAGCACTTCAGGTTGCTTGGTCTAAAAGTCCAGTTTTTGAGATGTGACCAGGAGAGCCACCTTGTAATGGCTTGCAAATGTTTAGGGAATCTCTAACAAAGAAGTGGTTCAAGGGACACTTTAAAAGGCTACAGCCAAACGTAGTCTAATGATATGGAGCTCTGACTCAGGGAACACAAAGGCTTGCGAAGTGTAATTCACCCAGCTGTGATAATGCAAAGACCGCTAACACGGATGTCTTTCCAGCATTCACACTGGAGGTGACAGGAAGGAACAATCGGATTTTTTTTTCACTTTCCAAAATTCAATTAGGCCTGAACTGATACATTATGAAAGCTCCCATTGTGCCCTAGTGTGACTTAGCGCTTAAGTGTTGTTTCCCAACTCCTGTATGGGTGCTCCTTG
Organism: Microtus ochrogaster; assembly: GCF_000317375.1. Lineage (NCBI taxonomy): Eukaryota > Metazoa > Chordata > Mammalia > Rodentia > Cricetidae > Microtus > Microtus ochrogaster. The sequence continues at coordinate 4,762,212 of NC_022015.1, read as the reverse complement.
CCATGGCATTAGGGGACAGCTACTCATATCAAAGCACTTGTGACATTATAAACCAGTGTGCCAGCTCCTCCTCTGATAAAGTTTTGCTACTTAAAAAGCAAGCTGAGGGCTGGTGGGATAACTTTGTTGTAAGCACTTGGTATGCAGGCTTGAAGACCCCAGTTCAGAACCCTGGGACCCACGGAGAGATAGACATGGTATCCTGCATCTGCTATCCCAGCTACCTTATGGTGAGATAGGAGGCAGACAGGAGAACCTTCAGAAGCTTGTGGACCAGTCAGCCTGATGTACATACTGACAAATAGCAAGAGACCCAGTCTCAAACTGGGAGTGAGGACCCACATCTGAGGTAGTCTTCTGGAAGCCACACATGTGCCACGGCTTGTGGGTGCTGCCCATAATCTCACACAAGCGTCATGCAGACATACACACTTCATATAGACATCTCTCTCCTCCTCCCCCCTCACACACACAAAGGTTTGAATAGTGCATCTAAGCATTCTGCTTAGTTATGGAGTAAAATTAGTGGATTATAGACAGTAGTACATTCGATGCGTTCTTTTCCTTATGTGTTAAGTGTTAATATGGAAGCTGATTAGAAATAGCCATTCTGCACGCAGAAGTAAGTCATTTTTTCCTAGTACTGTGATAAAACACCATGACCAAGGCACTAATAAAAGAAAAGTTTCATTGGGCTTACAGTTTTTTTATAAGATAACTGTTTTTTAAAAAAAATTATTTATTTATTAAAAATTTCCACCTCCTCCCTTCTTCCCATTTCCCTCCCCCTCTACCCCTACCCCTCTCTCTCCAGCCCTAAGAGAAGTCAGGATGCCCTGCCCTGTGGGAAGTCCAAGGCCCTCCCCCCTCCATCCAGGTCTAGGAAGGTGTGCATCCAAACAGACTAGGCTCCCAAAAAGCCAGTACATGCAGTAGAATCAAAACCCAGTGCCATTATCATTGGCTTCTCAGTCA
>NC_022015.1:4752364-4761097 GCF_000317375.1 Microtus ochrogaster | reverse complement strand
GTCCTGACTTCCTTGCTCATGTTCTCCCTCCTTTTGCTCTTCATCTGGACCTTGGAAGCTTAGTCCAGAGCTCCAATGTGGTTCTCTGTCTCTATCTCCATCCATCGCCGGATGAAGGTTCTATGGTGATGTGCAAGATATTCATCGGTGTGGCTATAGGATGAGGCCAATTCAGGCACTCTCTCCTCTGCTGCCAAAGGACCTAGCTGGGGACATCTCCTTGGGACACCTGGAAACTGCTCTAGAGCCAAGTCTCTTGTCAACCCTAAAATGGCTCCCTTAATTAGGATATCTTCTTCCCTGATCCCATATCCACCCTTCCTCCATCTCAACCATCCCATTCTCTCAACCTCTCTCCAATTGGGCTTACAGTTTTAGAGGGTTAAAACTCTTGATGGCAGGACGAAGGGACAGCTGAGAGCTTACATTTTGAGTTGACAGTTAAGTCTAACTAGGCTCTACAGTGACACTGAAGGCACATGGAGACCCAAAATGAGTCCACATCTGGACTTGAAATGGACTAGAATTGCCAGAGAAGGGAGTCTTAACTGAGGGATTGCCCAGCTCAGATTGACCTGTGAGCATGTCTATGGGAAATCATCATGATTGCTTTCATTGATGTAGGAAGGTCCAGTTCACTGTGGGCGGCACCATTCCTTGTCCAGGTGGTTCTGAGCTGGATAAAACAGAGAGTTAAACATGAGTTTGCATGAGCCGTCAAGCACTGTATTCCACGGTTTCTGCTGTATTTTTTGGCTATGCAAATTCCCTGGTCAGAGGCAACACTTCATGGAGTAGCAGGCAGACCTGCCTTCAAGTTCCTGCTTGAGTTTCTGCCCTTGCTTTCTTCAGTCATGGACCGTAGTCTAGACGTGTAAGTGAAATAAACATCTCCACTCCCCCAAACTGCTTCATTCATTGTAGTTGTCCAGTAACTGAATGGGAATAGAATCCCCTCTGTGTGACTCCGATGGTTGAGGTATCTATAGAGATAATGCTTCTGTTTGCTCTCCATGGCTTTTGGTGTTCCTCATTTCTTCTCTTGTCTTCCATGACCTTCCTCTGGAATCATTGCATTTTTCCTTCTGCCTTTTTGCATCAACTCTCCTCTTCCTCCTCCCTCTCCCTTGAGATAGGATCTCTGACTATATAGCTCTGCTAGTCTGACTCACATGTAGACCAGGTTGGTCTCAAAGATAGGGCAATCCTCCTGCCTCTGCCTACTGAGTGCTAGGATTATAGGCATGTGCTACGCTTCATACCTTACATTTTATCAAGTCAATATAGCTGTGGACCCAAGTTTTCCAAAATTGAAACTTTGAGTTAACAGCTCAGTGTTTGATATTAGCAAAGACAAAACAACAACAACAACAACAACAACAAAAACCCAACAATCAAAAACCAACCAAAGAAACAACCAACCAAAGAAACAAATAAACAAGGAATGAAGAAGCCATTACTTTTCCTGGAAGTAGGGAATGGCTTCATTACTTTTCAAGAAAACGACTACCAAAAACCCAATTCTGTCTGTCTTTCAAATAAATGATTGTCCCGCAAGAGCACTGGCTGAGCTCGGTCACCTCATGAGCAGTGCTACAGTCACTGTTTGGGCCAGGTCATGACTCAAACACAGCTGCAATCTCTGGATGTCTACCCTTGAAACTTCCTCTTCTTGGTGCTTTAATTTATGGTGTGACACATAATCTGAAAAATGTCTCCTGCATCATTCTGAAGAATAAGAGGTAGGCTGAAAGGTACAATTTCAACACATGCTGAAGTTGTTGGTGTAACCAAGCAAGTGCTTGAGAAATACTTCTATTAAAATCCCTGGCAAAGCCACCAGAACTGGTGAATGCCAAGATAATGGAGAGCCACGTGATGTGTGATTTGATGGAAACAGGCACATCGTTGAGTGTTAGACCTACCTTGGTCTAACCTGGGAAGACTCCACTGAGAGGCTGTTTAGAATGGCCTTACCGTCATTGCTAGCAAGTATAAGTATCTAAGACACCCATGAAAAATGTTCTGGTATATTGTATGCTTGCCCTGACTCTTATATACACAGCTGATGGACAGCTGTATTTGAAATTCGGATAGACTGCTTGTCTGCCTGATTTTGAAGGTGGCTCTGCTATGGTCATGTGACCACAGGTACCACCTGTCGAAGAGATGAGGCTCATAATTAATCTATGATTGCCAACAGATGAAAAATGGAGTATTGTTGATGAAGGGAATGGATTACCGTCTTTTTATGCCCTGCCCACCTGGCATAGTTCATCTTGACATAAGGTCACTGATCAGACAGAAAAAAAAAATACAAGAAACCAGTGACAGATGACACACACTGTGGCTTCCCTCTGTGCCCAGCAGAAGATGGTTTGAAGTGGTTTTTACTTTTTAATTTTTCTTAGAAATATGCAAAAGCAGGCAGAGCTCTGTGAGTTCAAAGCCAGCATGATCTACAGAGTGAGTTCCAGAACAACTAAATCTACACAGAGAAAGCAGGTCTTGAAAAACCAAACCAAAAATAAAAAAAGAAAAGAAAAGAAAAAACGAAAGCTTGTGGAAAAGATTTATCCTTTGAGACATTTTGAAGTTTTAGACAAATGTCTTAATTTCTCAACAAAACATTAAGTATTTCTACCCATATGTATTAATAGTAATGAGTATCTGCTTATCTGATGGTGGGAGACTTACAGAAGTGTCACTAAACTGGTGAATAATTAGTGTATAATATTTGTTTTCTGTGTGTCAGGGTTTTGCTTATCTGCATGTGTGTTTGCGCACCACCTGCATGCAGTACCAGTAGCGGCCACAAGAGGATCCAGATCTTCTTGTACTGGAGTTACAGAGGGTTGCAGGTGCCTCTGGGAAAACAGCCAGTGCTCTTAGCAGCTGTGGCACTGCTCCAGCCTCTGCATGACAGTTTCTATCATGCATTTATTTGGGATAAGACTGGATGGAATGCCAACTTCCAGTTGTTGAACTGCTGTTACGGGGCACTGCTTACATGTGTGATCTGGTATTAACACATTGAAATTTTACAGGAGTCAGTATGATGACAACCATTATCGTTCTGATTCTACACAGAACAAAGCTGAATCAGAAAGTCATTAAAGCATCTCCTCTAAGGGCATGCAGCTGCTGCATGGTGGAGTTGAGCCTGTTTGGTCCAAGCCTGATTGTCTCTCCCTTGCTTTAGTGTGGGTGAGATGGAAAAAGCAAAAGGCAGCAAAGAGTCAAGTTCTACTGTTGACCCCATGGTGAACTGACATCATCCAAATCACACAACTGATTCTTAATGTTCCTATCTATAGATTGGGGATGATGACAGCCTCCCTGCTTCCCTCATGTCTGCTGGAGATGAAGAGATGGAGAGATCATTGAGAGAACTCTTGAGTACAGGAACAGCAGGGTTGCTACCTACCATCTGAGCATAACCTTAGGAGAGAAGCTTCCAACGGTCACTGTGGGCATTCATATATGGTGAACAGGGATGGATACTTGGACTTTCTGGACTCCAGAAGAGATGTCTTTATAAGTACCCAGCCACAGATACTTCACTACAGCGACAAAAATGGAGGAGGAGACATATGTCTCTGTGTGCTTTGCTGTGTTTTCAGTGGACTGATCCCCTTCCCATTGTGTGTTAACACTCTCCACAATTCGCTCCATTGTGCTATCGATCTATTTATCTGATCCATTTTTCTTTCAAATTAATGTTGGCATGATAGAGCTTTGTTGTTGCACTAAAAAATGACCCCCTGAAGATATTCTAATTTTCAGAACCTGCAAATGTGTGACTTTGTAGAGCATTCATGTGGTGGATGACTCTGAGATGGAGGGAGGTCCTGAGATCATCCTGGTAGACTCAGTGTGATCACAGGTTCTTAACAGGGGGAAGGGAAGGCAGAGGAAGGGGTCTGGAAGATGCAACATGAGAAGGACTCGGCTGTTTTTGTGGGCTTTGACACTGTAGGAAGAGAACCCTGAGCCAGAGTGGGGCTGCCTTCTTGATGCAGCAAGATGGAAGTGACAAGGGTACCATTTCTCCACAGTTTCCAGACATGAGTGGAAGCCCTCCTACCATCTTGGCTTTAGCCTACCAAGACTTCTGATGGATTTCTGATGCACAGAACTATGCAATAATGTTACCTGGAGCTACTAAGTTTGTAGTAATTTGTAATAGTGGTGAAAAACTAGTTCAGCCTCTAATGCTTTAGGAAGGAAGGATGTCCAGCAACATTCCTGCAATTTGGCCAGACTTACCGCAGTTGACTTAAAGAAATGAGTTCTGCACAGCCCTATTCCTTGGTCAGCTATTTGTTTGTGTATGTATGTATGTATGTATGTATGTATGTATGTATGTATGTAAGTATGTATGTGTGTATGTATAGGGTCTCACTATGTTACAGTACAACTCTTTCTTCTACACCAAAACACCCTGGCTCCTGCACTGGGGACCAGCTGCCCCTGGCCCTTCCAGGTCCCTTCTATACCTGATCTGTAGAAGGAGCTGTGGGCTGCTTCCCGCCGCCCAGCTCCCGGCTACCAGTTAGCTTTACCCAAAATAATTACACAGAAACTGTATTCTTTTAGGCACTGATTGGCCCATTAGCTCTATCCTCTTATTGGCTAATTCTCACATCTTGATTAACCCATTTCTAATAATCTGTGTAGCACCATGAGGTGGTAGCTTACTGGGAAAGATTCTAGCCTATGTCCATCTTGGAGAGGAGAGCTTCCCTTCTTCCCAGAATTCTGTTCTGTCTATCCCACCCACCTATGTTCTGACCTATAAGGCCAAGCAGTTTCTTTATTAATTAACCAATGAAACAACAAATAGATAGAAGACACTCCTACACTGATCTCTCTATTCATGCTCAGCTTTGATTTTCTAGTAGTGGCTTCTGAAGAGAACTCATTGTGGTCCTCACCTCCCTACAGTTTCCCTTCCTGCTTTGTCATTGCTTAGATGAGTGGCCTGAGCCGTACCGGGAGAGGGGACACTTGTAGGCACTGACTGGAGGCACCGAGGCAGCCACAGACCTTACCTTCAAGAGAGCATCCGGCTGCCCATCCCTCCTTGACTTGGCCTGTACATGGCACGGCAGGCTTAGCTGTGGCTCTCGGAGGGGTCTGGCTGGTGTCTGAAGTCAGCTTCCGGGCTGCCGTTCATCTGTTGAGATCCTGTAGTGTGGCAGTCTCTGCTCCAGGTGGTGGCTGGGGTGCGGGGATGAGCCACTGACCTAGCCTTAGCTGAGAGAAGATTTTAGGAGAGAGAGGAAGCTAAGCAGGAGCACAATGAAGAAGATAATTACAGGTTAATGTGAAGGTGACACTCAGAGGCAGGGGAGTCATGTTTGATATTCAATTGCTGTGTAGAGGGGTCATGCCACTGGTTTCCTAAATAGAGAGCTCAGAAGGTCCTTTCTGCTGCGTGTGCCCACGGTGCTGTGAGCCTCTCTCTGCTGTCCCATCTGCAGTCAGATGATGGGAGACCAAGCCTTGCCCATCCCCATTTAGCCTCACCTCACTGGCTTCTAATGACCTTGTGTTTAAAACGTGAAGGAGAACCACCCTTCACAGGACGATTGGCAGAAATGAGATGATGCCCTGTAAAAACAGTGCTCTGTAAAGTGTAACGTGCTGAGCATCTGCCAGTTATGATGAACGTTATTAGGCTCTGAGGAGTCTAACCTACGCAGGCGTGGGTCCCTTTCCCACAAAGCTCTCAGCCTCCGCATTGGGAAGAATGCATTTATGGAAGGCTCAGATATGCCCAGCGAGAAGAGGGAATTATACCTTAGCACTAATATGTAGTTAGTAGTTGGAAATCAGATTAATTGTGTAGGTCTTTCTTCCACTAAATGGTACCTCTGTGGCTTTCCAAGCTTTTCAGGCAGCAGCGTGGTCAAAGGGGAGGCAATTGACCTTTGTCTTGTTGAGGTGTGTTTATGCAATTGCCTGCTAAGAGTTAGCAATTGAAAGAAAGCTGCGTTTGTGGGTGAGGCTAAAAGACATGAGCAATGCCACCCACTCTTTTGAAGGCAAAACCCCAAAAAGGAGTTCTGTTAGATTTAACGCAGTTTAACCTGGCTGAGTAAACCCTTGGCTGGGCATACTGCCAGGTGCAAGGGTTTCAGAGATGAGGAGCCCTGGACCTCTCCAAATCATGGCTCTGGGAGGCAGGGAGCATGCTCCAAGTGACTGTGTGGGCCTAGGCTAGGAGGGACCCCCGGGGGGGCGAGGGGCAAGAACATAAGGATGAAGAGGAGGATGGCAAAAGCTGCAGTCACCACTTAGAAAAGCGACTGTCACGGGGGCTTTGAAATCATCATGTGCTCGCAGAGAGGTTTTCCTTCTTTTAACAATTTATTACTTTTCGTGGGGGGGGGGTGATGGGGGTGTGTGTGAATGCACAAATGTATGACTACAGGGGTCAGCAGAGCCTAGGGGCACCGGACAGTTCTGGAGCTGGAGTTACAGGATCGGTTGTGAACTGGAAACGGAACCAGAGTCCCTCTGGCAGAACAGTACGGGCTCTTAGCCACTGAGCCATCTCTCCAGCCTCTCTCAATATATTCTTTTTATTTTTTTAAAAAAATATTTTATGTGTTTGAGTGTTTGCCCTCGTGTCTGTATGTCATTGCTTGTGTTCTTGGTGCCCGTGGACGTCAGAAGAGTGGGAAAGGTCCCCTGAAGCTGGAGCTATAGGTGACTATGTGCCTACCTATGGGTGCTGGGAACTGAATAACCAACCATTGAGTCATTGCTCCAGCCCCTCTCAATATAGACTATTTTTTTTAAAAAAAACTGATTTATTTATTTTTATGTTCATTATTGATTTGTCTGTACATCTGTCTATATGAGGGTATTGAATCCTCTAAAACTGGAGTTACAGACAGTTGTGAACTGCCATGTGGGTGCTATCAATTGAACCTGGGTCCTTTGGAACAGCAATCAGTGCTCTTAACCATGGAGCCCTCTTTCTATCCCCTCAAAATATTCTTCATCATGTTTTTGTTGTATCAAATTGAGATGCTGACCTAGTTTTGAAACATCTCTTTTGTATTCATTTACTGCATGCGTGTGCAAACGTACATGTAGGCACACTTGCATATGTGTGTGCATGCATGCCTGTGGAGGTCAAAGGCCATTGTCAGATGTCAATCATGGTTACTTTTTGAGCCAAGTCTCTCACTGAACATGGAGCTCATCCATTCAGCTAGCCTGGCTGGCCAGAGAGCTCTGGAGATCCACCTGTCCCCTCCCTTCCCGGTGCTGGGATTATGGATACCTGTGCTGTGAAGCTCTATTTTTCCTGACCGTGGCTTTTTATACATGTGCTGGGGATCAAATTCAGACCCTCATGGTTGTGTAGCAGCTACTTTATCCATGAGCCATTTCCCAAGTCCTGAACACGGTTTTGGTTTTTTAAAATAACTTTATAGTTGGGAACTTTACCTGGCTTAGTGTTGGCACTTTCTTGTTTGAAAATAGAGAATACAAGAAGGTCGAGTTGTCTAAGACTTGCCTCTGTCAGGAAAATCTCTGAAAGCTCTGAGTGCCACATATATGTGCCCTGTATGTGTGCATTCTGTCAGTGCACACGTATACTTACGAGTGTCCTGTCTGGTACATTCTTTCAATGTAGATTCTACCATGTTGGGGTGGGCCAATTTACCAATATTTACGTTGCAGAAAAGCTAATCCAAAACACTTACCTTAAGATGAAAAAGAGGTGGGGAGATAGAGTCATTCTGTACCTATTTGTAAATTTATTTTTTTCTTTTCTTTTTTTCTCTGTAGCTTTGGAGCCTATTCTGGAACTAGCTCTTGTAGGCCAGGCTGGCCTCAGTCTCACAGAGATCCACCTGCCTCTGCCTCCCGAGTGCTGGGAATAAAGGCGTGCGTTGTAAATTTATTTCAATGATGTTCTTTGTGTGTGTGTGTGTGTGTGTGTTGTGTGTGCATGCGTGTGTGTGTGTGTGTGTGTGTGTGCTATTCTCTGAATTCTCCTTTAAGAAAGAATTCTGATAATACCATACTGCTTCCCTCATTGATAGTGTAGATAAGGTCTTTAAAATATCTTCATTTGTATTGGTGTAGCATGATTCTATCTTTGAAAACATACCCTTTTCTCTTGTGGAAAGAATTGGGTGATGACCCAGAAACATAAGGATGAAAACTAAAATGTGCTGAGTACCCTGGCTGGCCTGGGACTCTCTCCATAGATCAAGCCGACCTCAAACTCCCAGAGATCACCTACCTTTGCCTCCTGATCGCTGGGATTAAAGGTGTGCATCACCACACCTGGCCCAACAGCAAGCCTTTCTGGCTGTTATTTTATTTAATCCTCGCAGTAGCCTTATGCCTTTGTACATGACTCCTTTTCACCTGAGGGCTCGTGTGTTTTTCTTAAATAGGATTATATTGTCATAGTGACAGACCATGTTATGAGGCAAATGGTGTCTCCCAAAATAATACCTCAGAACGTGACCATATTTGGAACCTCATTAGAGAGGTAATCAGATGAAAATGAGGTCATTAGATAGATAGATCCTGCTGGGCTGCTGAGAAGGTCCAGTGATCTCTGGAACCCACAGTGGGAGGAGAGAACTAACACACACACACACACACACACACACACACACACACACACACACACACACACACACAAAATGGTGATAATGATAAATTAACTTTTAAAATTGTAAAACAAAAATCTTA
>NC_022015.1:4750309-4751414 GCF_000317375.1 Microtus ochrogaster | reverse complement strand
GTGGAGAACAGGAGCTGTCCTAGGCTGCTTATGAATGGCTCAGAAGTGATGTCGTGGAGAACAGGAGCTGTCCTAGGCTGCTTCTCTGTTGCTGTGACAAGACACTGACCAAACTGACTTGGAGACAGAAAGACTTTATTATAGGCCATAGTCCATCATGGAAGGAAGCCAAGCGGAGACTGAAGGCCAGAACCTGGATGCAGGAGCTGATGCAGAGGCCATGGAGGAATGCTGCTTACTGGCTTGTTTCCCCTGGCTCGCTCAGTCACCCTTCTTACACAGTCAGGCCCACCTGCAGTAGGGCCTTCTGACAGTAGTTAACAATCAGGAAAATGCTTCACTGATTCACTAACAGACCAGTTTGATGGGGGAGAGTTGACAGAATCTAATCAGCACACACGAATTTGCTCTAAGTGTCGCAGGAGCTGAAAGGCAGAGAACCCTGAGCTGAATTTCTGAATGCCCATTCTGGCTGTGTGGAGACAAGGGCACTTGACAGTGTGTGTCAGTCAGCGTTCTATCACCATGGCAACACGGCTGAGATGATAATTGTAGGAGAGAGGAGGGTTTATTTGGGCTCACAGCGTCAGAGGTCTGAGTCCGTGGTCAGTTTTGCCCATCTGGGGGCCTCTGGTGAATCGGAACATGATGGCTGAATCATGAAAAAGGCCATGCACTTCTTAGTGCCCAGGGAACAAAAGGAATACCTGGCAAGAGGCATCTGCCACCGAGCACCAAGCCCCCGAGAACCAATGGAATCTTGCTGGTCTCCAGAAACCCTGGCAAGCAGCTTAGCCAGTAAGTGCTGAAGCCCCAAAGGACCAGTTCTACAAAATGCCTCAAGAGGCAGGTCCTAGAGCTAAAGAAAACAAAACAAAGCACACTCCCATCTGCTCCCCACCTGTACCCCACTATCTACTTCCCCCATCTGCTCCACCCTTTTCTCAATTTTGTTAAGAAAGCAAACAGATAGGAGATAGTGAGGTCATTTCTGGAACTGCAGAAACACCAGACCTTCCTAGTGTTTCTCCTCCTCAAATACCATACCTCCCTTTTTACAGACTGGATGGGGTGGGGCCTCCCTGACCAAACACCAAATATCTTG
>NC_022015.1:4746398-4750056 GCF_000317375.1 Microtus ochrogaster | reverse complement strand
TCTCTCTTCCCATCTAGGGTCTGGCTATATACCTCAGACTGTCCTTGGACTCATAATCTTTCTGTCTCTGCTTTCTGGGTGGTGGGATTAGAGGCATAATCTGACTGAAAATAAATAAATAAAGAAGGAAGGAAGAAAGGAAGGAAGGAAGGAAGGAAGGAAGGAAGGAAGGAGAATTGAAAGAGAGACTTCAGCATCTTGGAAGATTGTGAAAGCTGGCGGCTTCTCAGAGGCTCAGGACCCCACCAGAACCAAGCTGTGCCAATGCCACCTCCTTTTCAGACACCCCAGTCCTTCCCTTTACCATCACAAAAGCCTTCATGTTAAAGAGAATAAATATTTGCTAATATTGGTGATGACTACACCTTCCTGTCCTAACAGATTGATGGGGAGCATGACCATAAAAGATTACATCATGCCAGCTTCCTTTTATGTAATTCTGTGTGTCCAGTTTCCATGCGAAGCATCACCTAAAGCCTCTCTCTGTAGAACCCAGCATTCTCTGAAGTCAGGCACCCATGAATATTCTCAGTAAGTTGACTCATACCTAGAGTGAAGCTTTTAAAGAATGCTGTTACGTCTGTATTTCTACAGATCCCTTCCTTTGCCTACAAAGCTCTCTATGACTTAACTGCTGCCTCTCTAAGCAGCCTCCCTGGGTACCGCCCTCGTCATGTCTCTTGGATCACGTTGACCTTCTTTTCAATTTTAAAAAGACATATCACTTCCTGGCATGGTGCGTTGCTCTGGAATTCTATCACTCAGGATGCTAAGGCAGGAAGATCATGATGTGTTTGAGGCCAGCCTGTGCTAAAGTGAGACTGTCTCAAAACAAACAAATGAAACCAAATCCCCCCAAAACCTAGCACTTCCTCACTCAGGAGCAGCTCTCTCGTGGGAGATGGGCTGGGAGAGCCATCAGTATCTTAGGCAGAAGCTGTCTCAACATACAGGACACACACAGCCAACACGGAACATCAAAAAGAGAACAGGAAGCTGGAACTAGTGGTGCAGACCCACCATCCCAGCTAGATCTGCAAACTCAGGGCTTGCACGGACCACAGCATGAGTTCAAGGCTAGCCCAGGCAACTCAGTGAGACTCTGTCTCGAAACAAACAGTAGACAGGGGACCGGGAATGGAAGAATCAAAGACTCTGCCAAGAGAGCAATGAATGTGTAGGTGTAGGTGACTGCTGGAGAAGAAGAGGCGATGAAGGATGGGAGGACGGATGACAGTGTGCTACTGTCAGTCAGGTGAAGACCCTGGGCCGTCCATGTTGCCCTTTAAACTGTGTCCTCACAGCCCATGTGGATCTGCCTTCCCTCACCTGGTGTCTCATGTACAGTGGTATGGCATGTGTGTGTGCACTCGGGTCCACGTTTATACATAGCACGCGGGACTTTTTAGCCACTGCTATTTTATGTGAATAAAAATCGGTGTTAAAAATGTATTCATTCTCTCTCTCTCTCTCTCTCTCTCTCTCTCTCTCTCTCTCTCTCTCACACACACACACACACACACAAATAAATGCAATGAAGTAAAATTTAAAATACACTAATAAAGTAGATGGTAATCAAGGACAACTCATCCACACAAATATGAACACATGAAAGAATTTTTAGGGGAATTCTCTGAGGCTCAATTTCTACTTTTCAAAGTCAAGAACAGTTTTTCTTCTTGGGAGGTATCGAGACACAGTTGGCCTGGGTCCTTTGAAGGGGACACGACAATAAGGATGCTGATCTGGGTTTAAGTACCGTGCCGGCCCAGAGACTGGAAACTCTATATACGTATCAATGATACCTTTATGTGAGCATTTTTACTTAGGTGGGCTTACCCATTGTCACCCAATTCTTCTCATAGCCCACTTAACGTTAGAGGATCATTGTAGATGACCTCAGGATAACGCAGGTGGATGCTCAGAGCCACAATTGCAATGCAGAAAGTGCCCTGCTCTATAGGATTCAAGGGTGGGTCAACCACTCATTGTAGAAGCTTTTCCTTTCTAAAACAGGAGGTCACTATCCAGTACAGACTGCCCTTGATTTGTGGTCCTTCTGCCTTAGCCTCCCATGAACTGGGATTGCAGACATGTGCCCACATCCCCAGCTGTCCTGCAGGATCTGTGCCTTCCCCTCCTCCTCCTCTGTGTCTCCCTCCTTCTCTTCTTTGTCCTCCTCTATTTCCTCTTCCTTCCTCTGTCAGATTCACTTATCTCTCCCCTCATCCCCACATTTATGAAGGCATAATTGACAACTTAAAATATGTATAGTATAAAACTACCTTTCTCCTCATTGGCCATCTGAAGGCAAGGTGCGTTCCTAGCACCTCTGCTAGAGTCACCCAAAGAAGTTCGGCCAGGGCTCTTGCAGTGTATGTTCTAACCTCCATGATCTGATCCAGAAATACGGGTTAAACTTATGCCATCCATGTTTCTGTCAGTACTCAGAGGGCACAGGCTTTGTCAAGTTGGATTAAGAGACTTTGAATGGACTATTCAAGATGATCTGTCCAGTGGAAAGGATCATGCTAATCTCTGTACGACCTTCAAAAATATTTACAGCAGGGGGAGCTGGGGCTGAATCCCAAGGGCAACCTAGAGGGTGGGAGCTCCTTTGTTTCAATAGCTTGCCTGCAGCAAGCAAGGTAGGTGCTTTGTTTACTAGCTACCCAACCAGCACGGAGATCTGATCTCGGCACCAGGAGAGCCATCATTGGGGTGAGATTTGGACCCATGGCAGCAGCCCGGGACAGGGAACTCAGAAGTTCCTCATCCTCCCTATATTTCCTGGGCCTATACTCCCAGCATACTGCCTCTCTCTTCCTATCCCACCCAGCTTGCATCCAGAACCCTCCCCCCTTCTGCCTCCCTTCCCCCTTCGGGGCGCTGGGGCCGAATCCCAAGGGCAACCTAGTGGGCAGGAGCTCCTTTGTTTCAATAGCCTGCCTGCAGCATAGCCTGCCTGCAGCAAGCAAGTTAGGCACTTTGTTTACGAGCTACCCAACCAGCACGGAGATCTGATCTCGGCACCAGGAGAGACATCACTTGAGCACCAGGAGAGCCATCACTGGGGAGTGCCATCACTGGGAAGGTACATCAGTAGGCAAGGAGACCTGATCCTGTAAAAGAAGATCCATAGGGGAAACATTCAGAGGAAGAGATGGGCAGGCACCAATGCAAGAATTCACCCACCAATCTGAAAAACAACATGAAACCACCAGAACCCAGTGACCTCACAACGGGAGGACAGGAACACCTTAATCAAGAAGAAGTAGAAAAAATTGACTTTATGAAAGTGATTAACGCCCTTAAACAGCATGTAAAAAATGCCCTTATAGAAATGGATGAGAAGTATTACAGAAAGTTTGAAGAATTGAATAAATCAATGAATGATACCCTAGGAAACCAAGGAAAAACAATCAAACAGATAATGGAAACAGTTCAAGACTTGAAAACTAAAATGGAGGCAAACAAGAAAACACAAACAGAGGGCCGGCTGGACATGAAAAATCTACGTAAATGAATAGAGACTACAAAAACAAGCATAACCAGCAGAATACAAGAGATAGAAGAAAGAATCTCAGATTCTGAAGATAACATAGAGAAAATAAACACACTGATCAAAGAAAACAGGAAATCCAACAAACTCTCATCA
>NC_022015.1:4726588-4741241 GCF_000317375.1 Microtus ochrogaster | reverse complement strand
TATTAACAATAGTTACTACATGAAGATAGACTTGCAGAACTGATCTTCTTACTTTGCTGAAAGCTTGAATCCACAGACCCAGTCTCTGCACAAGCTTTTAAGACTCAGACCCTGGGGCTAGAGAGTTGGCTCAGTGGCTAGGAGCACTGGCTGCCTTTCTAGAGGACCCAGCTTCTATTCCCAGCATCCACATGGTGCCTCACAGATGTCTGTCTGTAACTGTAGTCCTAGGGGATTTGACATTCTCCTCTGACCTCTGTGGATATCATGTACACATGCTGTGCACAGACTTGTAGGCAGGCAAAACAGCCCTACACAAACACATAAACCAAAGGACTCGGGCTCTGGCAGTCCCTTGGCCTCCTCTGTAGTGTTCTTCTCTGGGGAACCTTAAACAGCTGCAGCTGGTATTTTTGTCCACAGTGGGACATGGGAAGCCATGGCCAGCTCCAAGACATGTGGCAATCCCTTAGTCCTGAGGTCCGGAAACTGTGGGTCTAGGCACACCCTCCTCTAGCTTGCCCACTTTGACTGTTAAGACTCTGAAGGTTCGGAAAAGGCTGCAGAGACTAATGGTTCAGCGGGCCTCCTGTTCTTCAAGAGGATTTTCCTAGTACCCATGGCAGGCAGCTCACAACCACATGTAACTCCAGCTCCAGAGGATCCAATGGCCTCTGTGGGCACCTGTGCACACATGGCGAGCATGCACACACACATTTATTTTAATAAATAAAAAGAAATCTTATAAAACTGAAAGGTTCTGAAACCCTTCCTTTTCTGCCAGACTTTCTTAACACAGGCACTAACTCACCTGCTTTCGGAGGGAGAAGGGGAAGTCAACCAGGAAAGCCACCCCAAGTCAGAGCCCCACTCAGGTGTGTCAACTTCCCTGTCATTCTTCCAGAATTTACAAAAGCAGTGCATCTGCCCTGAGAGGAGGAAGCCCTGCTGTGCCCTTCACCTGAGATTAATAACTGTGCCGTGATGCAACACGAGCCCCTTCTGGGAAAGGGTGGGAGCCTGCTGGAGTCTGAATGGTGGTGAGGGGGTGTGTGGGGGCGGGGAGTGTATTTCCACACCGTTTTTGACCTTCTTCTAGCCTCTTGCTGTCCTGCAGAATCAGGGTACGGATTGCAGAGCCGCAGTGGACAGCAGGACAGAAAGAAACATTGCTCTTCGGTGGTCAGTGCCGGCTTCATCTAGCAGGCTGACACTGTGTCCTTGTTTGAGTTCCTGTCTTTACAGCTGAGCCCAGTGGTGGTGCCTGGGAGAAGGTGCTATCCTATGATGGGAGGACGCTCTCCAGCAGTCGGGACAGGGGAGGGGTTGCTCTGATGCAGAGCGACTGTCCTATGATGCCCTATGTTGCCACACTCAGATGCTGACAATGCAGACAAACAGGTGGGAGTTCCTGCTGGAGACAGAGCCTGCAAAGAGGCCAGCTGTGTGTACTCTGACCCTCCTGCGGAAGTGCCTGGCTTTACCAAGGGACCTTCCCCATCATTCCTTCTTTTCAGGCACTAGAACATAAAGAACTATGAGCAGAGGGTGGAGGGTGGTCTGAGAAAGGAAAGAAAGTCAAGTAGAGAATACCGGAGCACAGTGCTCTTGGCTAGTCTCCTCTTGAGGCAGTCAGCTCTAGTGACACACACTGTCCAACTACAAACTTCTGTTGACACTGCTCCACACAAGGGGCTAAGAGGGACCCGAACGTTTACCGCTTCCCCACCCCAATCTGAATTCCGATGAACCAGTAGCCCATTCCATTTTTGCTTGGTTTGGGTATGGATCAACACAAAGCCGAATTCCTCATCCACGGGTACATGTAGCACACAGAGCCAGCCAGCAAGGGATTCAAAGGCCCATGGGGGAAACTTGGCAGACCTGGGACTTCAGCTAAATCCCATAATCTCCCTGAGGATCAGGTGAGAATTTCTCATCTATAAAATTGGACTAGCAAGCCAGGTTCACGGTTGGATGGGGAAGATTAGAAGGCAAGGCGTGTGTAAAGTGCATTAGTTGTTCAGGGAGAGCCGTGTGGACGTGAGGCTGGAGAAAGACAGGGGCCGGAGCTGACAGAGACAGCAAACAAATATACCCTGTCTATCCCCCGAGCAGTGGGAAGTCAGCCCAGGCTGCAGCCAAAGGTCCAGACGAGAGCTGGGACTATGAGTTAGGACTTTATCCTGGGCTGTGACCCTTCAGTTTCCTGGCTTTTAGAATCACATCTACAAAGAATTTCTCTAACATACTCTACCTGCAGGTGCCTAAATTTGGATCCATCCTTGTTACCGAGTTCCAGTGCAGCCGAGTCTTTTCTCCTTCAGTGCTGGAGATCCAACCCAGGGCCTTGCACATGCTCGGTAAGTGCTCTACCTCTGAGTTTACAAACTCGGCTCTTCAAACGTAGCCCCAGTTCAGTTTGGGAACATGCGTGCTTATGAAGTGTCTATGGTGTGCCAAGAACTCATCTGGCTGCGCATGGAATTTAGTGCCAAGGTGGTAAATAAGTCTCAACCACTCATGGGTGGAGTGTGTGTGCTGAAAGTATTCTGAAGCTTGAAGTTAAGAGGCCAGGATTACTTAGCCATGCCTACTATGGGATGGGTGGGGATGGTTGGTGGTGTGTCTCCTGTCTCTGGTCTAGTGATTCTCACGCCCTGCACATCACCCTTGCTGAATCCCGGTCCTGCTTAGACCAGCTTATCTTCAAGTATCTCTCTCTAGTGGAGTCACTACTAGCAGGAGGCATCTGCAGTTGTTTCTGCGTTAGGAACTATAGGGAAAGTGACATTGTTTTATCAAGGGCACCGTTGTGCCAGCAGTGTGTTAGCATCCGTGCAAAGAGACCACACCTAGTAATGGACACAGAGAAAAGAGCCAAGAGAAAGGGAGGCTGAACGGGAGGGTCCTGGCTTCAGCAATGCTGGATTCCTAGAGATCTTCCATGAGTGAGATATGAACGTGGGTCCGAAGCAGGATGAATTAGGACATGCTAGGGAGATCTGGCGATGGCCCTGGGAGGACTCTCAGATGGTAGAGCAGTGGCTGGGTTAAATGGAAGTCTGACAATTGACAATTAACAACTGGAATGACCATACTATGGTATCTTTTATTTGGCAGGTTTTCAAAATATGTAGGTGAAAAGAAAACCCCAAGAGACTTAGCTCTCTGTCCCACCAGATAAATAGAAGTTGTCCAGTCAAAACTTTGAAGAAAGAAAGAAAGTCACCAGAAAATGGAAAGATATCTCAAGCTCTTGGGTAGGTAGAATTAACGTTGTAAAAATGGCAATTTTATCAAAAGCAATCTGCAGATTCAATGCAATGCCCATCAAAATCCCAGCAAAATTCTTCATAGACCTTGAAAGAACAATACTCAACTTCATATGGAAAAAAAACAAACAAAAACAAGGATAGCCTAAACAATCCTCTACAACAAAGGAACTTCTAGAGGCATCACAGTCCCTGATTTAAAACTCTACTATAGAGATACAGTAATGAAAACAGCCTGGTATTGGAATAAAAACAGACAGAAGGACCAGTGGAATAGAATCTAAGACCCAGGTAGCAATTCACATACCTACAAACATCTGATTTTTGACAAAGAAGCTAAAAATATAAAATGGAAAAAAGAAAGCATCTTCGACATATGACGCTGGCATAGCTGGATATCAACATGTAGGAGAATGAAAATAGATCCATATCTATCACCATGCACAAAACTCAAGTCCAAATGGATCAAAGACCTCAACATAAAACCAACCATACTGAACCTCATAGAAGAGAAAGTGGGAAATATACTTGAATACATTGGCACAGGAGATCACTTTCTAAATATAATCCCAGCATTACAGATACTGAGAGCAACAATTAATAAATGGGTTCTCTTGAAACTGAGAAGCTTCTGTAAAACAAAGGATACAGTTAACAAGACAAAATAACAGCCTACAGAATGGGAAAAGATCTTCACCAATCCCACATCAGACAGAGGGCTGATCTAAAAAATATACAAAGAACTCAAGAAACTTGACATCAAATGAACAAATAATCCAATAAAAAATGGGGTACAGACCTAAGCAGAGAACTCTCAGCAGACAAATCTCAAGTGGCTGAAAGACATTTAAGGGAATACTCAACATCCTTAGCTATCAGAGAAATGCAAATCAAAACAACTCTGAGATACCATCTTACACCTGTCAGAATGACCAAGATCAAAAACATTGATGACAATTTATGCTGGAGAGGATGTGGGGTAAGGGAATCACTCCTCCATTGCTGGTGGGAGCGCAAACTTGTACAGTTGCTTTGGAAATCATTATGGCAATTTCTCAGAAAATTAGGAAACAATTTCCCTCAAGATCCAGCAATACCACTATTGGGTATATACCCAAAGGATGCTCAATCATACCACAAGGACATGTTCTTGACTATGTTCATAGCATCGTTATTCATAATAACCAGAATGTGGAAACAACCTGGATGCCCCTCAACCAAAGAATGGATTAAAAAATGTGGTACATTTCCACAATGGAGTATTACACAGTGGTAAGGAAAAATAATGACATTTTGAAATTTGCATCAAATGCATGGATCTAGAAAAAAAAAAACGTATTGAGTGAGGTAACCCCGACCCAGAAAAACAAATATAATATGTACTCACTCATAAGTGGCTTCTAGACATAAGGCAAAGAAAAAACCAACCTACAGTTCACAACCTAGACAACAAAGAAGACCCTAAGAGAGACATACATGGATCTCCATAGGAAAGAGAAAAAGACACGATCTTCGGAGTAACCTGAGAGTGTGGGAGTCACAGGAGAGGGGAGAAGGGGAGGGGAGGGAAGGAGGAGAATGGAGGAAACGTATAGCCCAATAAAAGCAATGAAAAAAAGAGAAGCTGTCCAGGTCATGGGAGGAGAAAGGGAGGTCCAGAGGACCGTGCCGGGTCAGAGAAGTGAGAGCAGAGAAAGTTTGGGAACCACAAGGATGTCTCATGTGACTGGAGCTTAAGAATGGGAAGTGTGGCTGGTGACTCCAGAGCCAGACAGAGAGTCCTGGGACAGCTCCGTCTGTGACTCCATGGCTTGACCGAGAGAGAGGCCGTGTGCAGTAGCAGCTCCCGGCCTGGGCTTGAGTATCAGTTGGCCAGCTGTGAAAATAAAAATATGGATGTCCTGATCACACTCAGAGATTGCAATTTAATTGGTTTGGTGAGCAGCTGAGATATTGAGACTTTAAAATCACCCCAGGTGATTGATTCTAACTTGCGGCCAGGGCTGGGAATCATTGCTCAAGGGGACAGAGTCCTTGAGCAATTAAAATGCTGATATTTTTCTGATAGGACCCAGCAGGCGTCTGGTCAGAGACAGGCAGTGGGGGATGTGTGAGGATGGAGGACAAATGTCCAGATGAAGCAACACAGGGACCTTAAATCAAACCTTGGTGGTGAGACGGGAAGTGTTGAGGAGGGGGACAGCGAGATGGAGTGGAGGGGCAGAGTGAGAGCAGGGAGGAACGAGGCTAAGGGTCAGGTCTTTTGAGAAATGCAGAAGGCTTCAGTGAACACAGGAGGAGCGCAGGAGGCGAAGAGCGAGGGTCTTGGCGGAAAACAGCCGTGGAGATCCGAGTTCTGCGGTCTTTGCTGAGCTGCAGACGCTGCCCATTTAAGTTTTCTCCACCCTTCAAGGTCTGGCTACCGCTTTTTCAGCTTTTTCATTTGTGTGTACAATGAGAATTAGGTTGTTCCTCGTTCAGCCCCAATTTCCTTCGGGAAGATTCTGATCGTGCGGAGACTAGAAAGGAAAAAGATTGTGTGTTCGTTAACCCAGGATAGCTAGGGTTCTGCACGAGACCAAGGCTCAAAGTATCCATACACAAAAGGCAGCAGGGGATGTGAGAGCATGGGAAAATGGGGTCCATGCCTCTGCTGCTTCTGTCTCTACCGGCCAGCATGCTCTCTCTAGGTTTGGGGGCTGTCTTTAGCATCTAAGTCAAGGCATTCTCTTACAAAAGAAAAGTATGCCTGCCAATCCCCGCCCACCTGTCATTCTCTACCCACCAGTCAATATCCCCCCCCTACACACACAATACCTAGAAACTTATTGTAGATCTTCACTCTGGAGCGAAAACTGTCCTATTTGAAATAGCAGCTTTTATGAAAACTGCCTTAGCTGGTCTGTATGAATTTATTAGATTTCTTTCTTCCCCCTATGATGTGGAACACATTGATCCCAGCACTCACAAGGTGGAAACAGGAGATCAGGAGTTCAAGGCCAACCTCAGCTGCACAGTGAGTTCAAAATCAGCGTAGGACACGTGAGACTTTGCCTCTGGGAGAGTGGAGATGACAAGAGAGAGTTGGGGCAGGGGAGACAGCAGCGGGAGCTTTAGAGAGACGTGGTCGGTGCACTTCAGGAAGTTCATAGGCTGTTTAACGGCTGTCTAAACTTCCCTCAAGTATCTGCCATGCTTGTCGTCAAGGAATCCCTTCTTTTATGATTGTAAAGCTCACTGGGCTCAGGAGAGACAGGTAGATGGAAAGAGGTAACCAACAGACTTGGGGCAGGGCTCTGCTGTCCTTTCTCTCTGTCCTTCGAATCTGAATACTTAGCATTTATGAAAAGCATGCTGGGAAGTAACTGATCTCCTGGGCGGTGTGCCCTCTCCGAGTTTGTTTTCAGTAAAGGAAAGAGTTTACCAAGAATGCTCATTCATTTGGTCCTGATCCAGGTCTCATTTGTATAGTTTGTATTTCAAAGAAAAGGAGATGATAAATTTCAGTCTAATTCCAAAACATGAATTTGTTGCTTTTGCCACATGGTCTCACATAGCCCAGACTTGTTCTGTAGCCAAGAATGACCTTGAACTTTTGATCTTCCTGCTTCTACCTCCCCAGTGCTGGGATTAAAGGCGTGAACCACCACACCCACTTTGATACCAAACTGGAGACTGAACCAAGGTGAGCACTCTAGCAACTGGCGTACATTCCCCAAGCAGCAATAGCTTTTTTCCATAAATACAATACTTAAGAAATGTGATATTTTGTTTTTATGAATGTTTATTTTAGAGTCCCTTTGTTTGCTTTTGCCTAGATGTTGTTTGATAAAAGCTTAAGGCTTACTTCATGGGAGATAAAAATAAACAAAAGCCTTCCATTTACAGACTTAGTTTTCCTGTGGAAAAAATACTGAGTAAACAGTAAACAGATTAAAACAATACTTCAAGTCAAAATACAGCATGTGAGATCAAAATCTAGCTTTCAGAAGACAAAACAACAGTGGCCGCTGTTAGGACCCCCCCCCCCCCCAGAGTACTCTTTAAGTAGAAGGTGGTAGGAGCTACGTGTCTGCCGTTTACATCCCATTGGATATACTTAAAGTTCTCACATGTCAGTTTTAAAAATCAAGAATGTGCCCTACATCACATGGTGGGAAGCTGTTTAACAATGAGATGTTTGAAATGTGAATGGAAAAGTGCACATGTGTGGGCTGCCAAGAGGGCTCAGTGGATATAGAGGTCTGCCACTGAGCCCGAAGACCTCAGTTCAAGCCCAAGACTTATAGGGTGGAAAGAGAAAACTGAGTCCTGTAAGCGTCTTGAGCATCCATCTGTGCACTGTGGCATGCATGCCCACACATGTGCACATACACACAGAAAATCTTAAAATCGTAATACAAAAAAATTAACGATTTGCTTTAATTTAATTTTATTTATGAATTTAATTTAAATTTAGTGACGAAGAGAGTTAGTTCTAGTTCTTTTTGTCCCTCACCATCTGACTGAGACATCAGACAAGGGCTGGGTTCATAATCCGTAAACCATGTTGAACAAAGGCTTTTGTGTGACTTTGTTCCTTGGACCGCTGCATCTCATGCTCGAACCCTTTGAATAAATGAAACAATTTAGTTCCCAAAAGAAAAAGAGAAATGTAGGGCTAGGGAGAAAGCTCAGTCAGTAAATGCTTATTGGGCAAGCATCAGGACCTGTGTTCAATCCCCAGAGCCTACAAACAGAAGCCAGAGATGTTAGTGAACATTTGTTTTTTTTTAATATTTATTTATTTATTATTTATACAATATTCTGTCTGTGTGTATGCCTGCAGGCCAGAAGAGGGCACCAGATCCCATTACAGATGGTTGTGAGCCACCATGAGGTTACTGGGAATTGAACTCAGGACCTTTGGAAGAGCAGGCAGTGCTCTTAACCTCTGAGCCATCTCTCCAGCCCGTTAGTGCACATTTGTAACCCCAGCACTGGGCAGGCAGAGGTAGAAGGGTCCCTGGCCACCCCATCTGGTGTAATTGCTGAGTTTTAGATTCAGTGAGAGACCCTGTCTCAAAGGAGGGGCATAGTGTCCTGAGGATAACACCCAGGGTTGTTTTCTCTCCTTCATAATCCATGTGCATACACCACATTTCCACATACAAATTCACACACACACACACACACACACGTACAAATACCCATACTGGTTTTCAACTTTAAAAATTTTTAAAACATTTATTTGCATGGGTGTTTTGCCTGCGTTTGTGTCTGTGTACCACAAGTGTGTCAGATGTCTGAGGAGCCAGAAGAGAGCATCAGGTCCTCTGAGATTGGAGCTATAGATGGTTGTGAGCCACCACATGGGTACTGGAAACTGAACCCATGTCCTCTAGAAGAGCAACCAGTGATCTTAACCTCTGTGCCATTGCTCTATCCCAAACTTATTTTTGCAGGTGTAAGAGATCAATTATGTAGGCCAATCCAGGGAGTGATCTGAATGACCTCAAACCCCCTGCTTCTGCCCACCCACAACTTACGCTTGCTTCCCTTTAACTTTACAGTCACCTCCCATCTGGAGATGGGGAGCAGGGTAGGTGGAGAGCGGAACGACAGAGGGGCTTAAACATCACGCTGGGACAGACACCATAGGAATGTCCTGGGACATCTAAACTAAAACCGGAGGGACTTGAGGACCTCAGCAAACAGCACTGATGATGCCTCCAGCTAGTCCCCTGTGCCAGGCCAATCCAGACTTGACTCCAAAGGAAAGTGTAGACATGTCTGGAGCAGGGATATGGTACACACGTCACCCTGCCCTCCACTCTGCTGACTTTAGGACATTTACAACTTCAGTTGCAAGCGAGAACATGCTACTTTGTATATTAATTGCTATTTAGGTAAGTGTCCGTGGACAACTGGGTATCAGAGAAAAGGAAAAACGGCCAAGGACATGTTTTTCTTTACCTTGCTCCCTTCTTTTCCTCCTGTCCCTGTCTTGAAGGTTCTCGCCTTTCCCTGCCTACTACATTAGGCTACCGCTCTCTGTCTCTGTCTCTGTCGTCCCTCTGCCCTGTGTGTGTGTGTGTGTGTGTGTGTGTGTGTGTGTGTGTGTGTGTTAAAAGCTTTTAAAACCCAGGGTTTGGCATGGTCTCTGGGCGACTTCTGGTCTCAAATTGTCCATCCATGATTTAGAAGGCCCACAGAACTCCTGCCATCCCCAAGTCTTTGTTAGACAGCCAAAACCCTCCGGGCAGCTTCCCCAGATGTCAGCACCTTGGCAACGCCCTGGTTTGAACATGATTTTAATAGCAACTAATTCTCTCAGTGGTGGCACCCCCGCAGATGGCTCATCATGTCACAGGCAAGTTTCAACAGTCATGGAACCAGATGGGCATATTTTCCCAAACAATAGCGTTGTGGTGGCAAACAGCTAAGGCACGTCAGGGGCACCACGGTGAGGCAGGTAGCGTATGTGAGGTGGGATGAATTATCTGCTTTCTGGAGTGATTACTTATTTAATCTTTAATTGCTCCTGAAGGGAGGGCTGTCCTTTGCAACCATGGGTATATTTTGAATTTATTTATGATATCCAAGAGGATTGTACTCTGAGACTATGGCTGCCAGAAGACTCTAGCAGGGAGATTATGTCAGTTCCAAGTCAGTCAGAAGATAAAGGACAGTCTGGACACTCAGGGCAGTGGGTCCCTTTTTGTTTCAGATATGCTAGCTAGCACCCATCCTGTCCACTCCCTGTCACCCTCCGGTCCCATGGACACTCTGGTACACACTGACTCAGGACTCTGTTCTATAATGGAGGTGGAGGATGGGAGGGTACCAAGGACAGTGTGCCCGAGGCTGAGATCTTTAGTCTCTATGATGTCAACCTTTAAATCATATGGCATTACTCCATCATCTGTCATTTCCCTTGTAGCTGCCTATAAACCAACTTGCCAGTGTTAACTCTAGCTTGGGGTTCAGTTTGGGTTACTGCTAGGAATATAACAGCACTGACGATCTGTAGAAACCGGACTCACGAAGGATTCTTTGACTGTCACTCATTTCCCATGATATCAGCAGCCCCTAAACACCCGCAACGCAGCAGGCTCTTAAGCCAAATTTATGTGAATTTGGTATAGGATGATCTTCCTTCTATGTGTTGCTTTCATTGGTAAAATAAAGAAACTGCCTTGGCCTTTTGATAGGGCAGAACGTATATAGGTGGGGAAGACAGAACTGGAGGCTGGGAGGAAGAAGGCAGTGTGGCAGACACCATGGCTCTCCTCTCTGAGAAGGACGCTGGTTAGACTCATGCCGGTAAGCCACATTCAAGTGGCGATACACATTAATGGAGATGGGTTAAACAAATATGTAAGAGTTAGCCAATAAGAGGTTGGAATTAATGGGCCAGGCAGTATTTAAATGAATACAATTTGTGTGTTGTTATTTCGGAGTATAAGCTAGCCGGGCAGCTGGGAGCCGGGCAGGACGAAAAGCAGCCCGTACCTCATACAACATAAATTCTGATCTCAAGGCTACTGAGAAAATACAGACATCTCTCATGTCTGTGGGGGGAGGATTCAAGGCAATACCTCCCCCAATTATATATCCTCCAGTCCACAGATGGTGAGGTCCCTTAGATAAATGTCCTGGGGCTTGCGTGTAGCTCGCTGCCATCCCCATGGCACTTTAGATCAGCTCTGAGTTGTTTCTCATCCCTGCCACACTGTATGTGCTGTGCGTGTGGATGTTTCCTCGTTCAGTAAACATGCAGCATTCTTCTGAGAAAATTTTTTCAGTTCTTGGTTGGATACACCTGTAGATGTAGAACCTGTAGATATGGAGGGCCAACTACATTTTTTTTTAAAAAAAAATTGTTTATTATGTATACAATGTTCTGTCTGCGTGTATGCCTGCCAGCCAGAAGAGGGCACCAGATCTCATAGATGATTGTGAACCACCATGTGGTTGCTAGGAATTGAACTCAGGACCTCTGGAAGAGCAGCCAGTGGTCTTAACCTCTGAATCATCTCTCCAGCCCTGGCCAACTACATTTAAAAAAATAAAGCCAAATTGGGGTTAGAGAGATTGCTGAAAGTTCAAAACACTTGCTGCTTTTGCAGAGGACCTGAGCTGATTCCCGACACCATGTCCAGCTGTTCGGAAAACCTTTAGCTCTAGTTTTAGGGAATCCAACTCCCAATTCTGTCCTCCATAGGAACTGCACACACATGCACATTGACATTAAAAATTCATTTAATAATTTTCAAATATTTCATTGGATATATGCATTACACATGGTAGGAGGTCACGGAAGCATACGTGTATGTAAAACACGTCTCTCAGCCTTCCACTCTCCTTCACACTCATCCCACCCCTTAGTCCTCCTTGTCCCCCTGGATGGTTTCATGTCTGCCTTCCATGTCATACACACATACATGACTTTATGTAGCTACACAAATTCTAGGAATTACACCTTATAGAAAACACCCAGTATTCGTCTGAGACTGACTTCATGTGTTTAATATGATTCTCTCTATTACACACATTTCCTGTAAACAATGTAACTTCATTAGTCTTTATGAATGATAGACCAACCCATTGTGTTTATGTTAACACCACATTTTCTCTACCCCCTTTTCTGATGATGGGTGCCTTGTTTGGTTGCATAACTTAGCTACTGTGAATAGTGCCACAATAAACATGGATGGACAGATATGTCTGTGATATATTGATTTAGAGACCTTCAGGGAGATACTAGAGACTTGGTATGGATGAATCATATAGTATATGTAATTCTAGCTCTGAGAACGCCTATACTGGTGTTCATAGAGGCTGGACTGCTTTATATTTCCATCTTTAGTGTATAAAGGGTCCTTTTTGTCTACATCCTCACAAGACTTGTTACTTATTTTTGTAATGACTCCAGTGACTAGTGAGATTGAAAATTCTTTAATATGTACTGGCCATTTTGTTCTTAATATTTTGAGAACTGTCTGTTAATTTCATTGCCTCTTTTACTGATTGAGTGGTCAGATTTTTTTTCTATTTAGTTTGTTGTTGTTGTTCCTTGTATATTTTGGAGAGTAATCTTCTGTTATACGGTGTCTTGGTTACTTTCTGTTGCTCTGATAAAATGCCCCGATGACAAGCAACTTAAGGGTAAAAGGGTTTCTTTGGCTTACAGTTTAAGAAGGATGCAGTCCATCGTGGCAGCAGGCAGGAAGGACAGGTGGTAGGAGCTGGAGGCTCGCCCATCACACTGCAGCCACACTCAGCAAGTAGAGAAAGATGAATAGGAAGTGAGGCTGGGCTATCAAACTTCAAGGCCCGCCCCCAGTCACTTATTTCCTCCAGCTAGGCTCCACCTCCCACAACCTTCCCAAACAGCACCAGCAGGGGGGCTCAAGTGTTCAACCACGTGAACCTTTGGGGGAACGTTTCATATTTAAATCAAAACATGGCTAATTGTTTTCTTCCATTCTTGAAGCTCTCTTTTCACTCAGTTAGCTGTTTCCTTTGCTGTTTGCAGCGTTTTAATCTATGCTTTCCAGTTGCTTCCATGAGGTGCCTTTATCGTTCATCTTAATCGGGAAATATTTACTACACCTTTATCTTGAAGTGTTTCCACTGCTTTTTTCTCCAACACTCTCAGAGTTTCAGGTCTTTTGTGTTGAGGAATTTGATCCAAGTGAAGGTGTTTCTTTGGTGCAGGATGAGAGATAGGGTTTGTTTTTACTGTCTATGTGTAGACACCTCCTTTTCCCAGCACCATTGACTGAGTAGAGGACATTTTATCTACTGTGTGATTTGGCATTGTTGTTTAAAACAATAGTGGTTACAGTCCTGTGGGTTTATATCTGGATCGTCTGTTCTGTTTCATTGCTCTATGGTCTGTTTTTGTTACAATGGCTCTACAGTGGATTTTGAGATCAGGTACAATAATACCTCCATGAACAAGCTTTTTGCCTAGGATTACTTTGGCTATTCAGGATTGTTTGTATTTCCATATGGATTTTGAGATATTTATTTTCTATTTATGTAGAAAATGACATTGAAATTTTGATAGGAATTGTATCCAATATATCTGTATGATGCTTTTGATAGTATATATATTTCCACAATATTAGTTCTTCCAATCCAAGAGCATGGGAGTCTTCTAGTGTCTTCTTCAATTTCTTTCTTCAATGTTTTAAAATGTTTGTTTTAGATGAATTTCATTACTTTGGTTACATGTGTTCCAAGGCAGTTTGCTTGTTTGATTTTTATTTTTATTTAGGCAAGTGTGAATGGGATGTTTCCCCAATTTCTCTTTCAGTATATTTGCTTTCTCTATGGGAAAGCCATTTTTTAAAATGATATTTTGAAATAGAGTCCCATATAGCCCAGACTGGATGCAAATTCACCATATATCTGAGTGTGACCATTAACTTCTGATTTTCCTGAGATCCTTTACCTCCTAGGAACCAGGATTACAGGCATGTGCCACGGTATCTGCTCTTTTTAATGTTGGGGATTGAACCCAGGGCAGTATTCTATCACCTGAGCTACAACCCAAACTGCCATTTTTGTATATGTTTTATACGGCCCACTTTGCTGCAAGTATTTACCAGAGCTAGAGAGCTAGAGATTTTCTTTTCTTTTCTTTTTCTTTCTTTCTTCCTTTCTTTCTTCCTTCCTTCCTTCCTTCCTTTTTTCTGTCTGTCTGTCTTTCTTTTT
Source organism: Microtus ochrogaster (assembly GCF_000317375.1). Classification (NCBI taxonomy): domain Eukaryota; kingdom Metazoa; phylum Chordata; class Mammalia; order Rodentia; family Cricetidae; genus Microtus; species Microtus ochrogaster. Next base: position 4,727,259 of record NC_022015.1, on the reverse strand, counting down.
CTTTTTCTCCCCCCCCCTTTTTTTTGAGACAGGGTTTCACTGTGTTGCAGCTCTAGCTGTCCTGGAACTTGATTTGTAGACCAGGCTGGCATCGAAGTCACAGAGATCTACCTGCCTCTGCCTCCAGATTAAAGGCATGAGCCACCACTACCCATCGAAATTTTCCAGTAAAGTTTGTATGGTTCCTCTGTACAGAATCATAACACTTATAAATGAAGATACTTTAACTTTTTCCTTTTTTAATTATAATCCTTTTATATCCTTTTCTTGTTTTATTTCTCTTGCTAAGACTTTAAGTACATTTTGAATAAGAATAGAGTGAGTGGGCACACTCATCTTGCTCCTGATTTTAGTGGAAAGGGTTTGAGTTTCCCCTATCTGTGTATATTAGCTATAGGTTTGCTGTGTGTAGCCTTTGCCACGTGGGGATAGGTCCTAGTGTTTTCAGGGCTTTTACTACAGAAGGATAGTGGATATTGTCTGAAAGGAGTAGGCAAAAGCTCCTTGTTCTAAGTACTGCCATTTTGACTTAAGACTCCATTTCACCTGCAGGATGAAATAAAGTTCAGGTCCCTAATCCCTAGGGGAGCCGAGAACTTTCCAATGGCTGACCCACCTCCTCCCAAACCAAAAACATGGTCACTATGCATTTTTAGTTCTTTAGAAAGGTT
>NC_022015.1:4718866-4726276 GCF_000317375.1 Microtus ochrogaster | reverse complement strand
AAAAAAAAAAAAAAATCCACTTCTGCCCCTGCTCAGGGCTGTCAGGAGAATAACGCTCCCAAGTCCTTGTCCTGAAGCTGTGGTTGATCAGTGACCCACTGAAGTGGTAAATTATTAAAGTCTTTGGAACCCATATGTGTTGTCTCTCTCCTTCTTTGTGGCACACGGCAGGCTGGGTGTAACACTGTCAAAGCTCTTTTGATATCGACTAAATGATTTCTGCTCTTGGGTCGATTTGTGTGACAGAAGGCCTTTATTTATGTATTGAACCATCCTGCATCGCTGGAATGAAGGTAATTTGATAATGATGCATGATGTTTTTTATGTAAGATGGGTGACCTTTAAAATTCGTTTTACAGGTATATTACTGGGAATTCCCGCGCATTTACTGGGGAGAGTTGTTTATCATTTTCTTTGTTGTTGTGTCACTGGTTTGGGGATCGGGATGACACTGGCTTCATAAACAGAGCTTAGCAGGTGGTATTCCTTCTTGATCTAGTTGTTGGGAAATTTAGGAAGCATTTAGGTTAGTTTTTCTTTAAAGAGTTTGTAGAATTCAACAGTGAATCCATCTCAACCTGGACTTTTTATTTTTTAGTTGGAGAATTTAAAAAAAAAAATGTTACTGCTTCAACTAGGCATACACCTCTAATCCCAGCACTCAAGAGGCAGAGCCAAGAAGGTCTCCATAAATTCAAGACCAGCCTAATCTACAACGTGATTCTAAGCTAGTTAAGGGCCACACAGTAAGATCCTGTTTCAGAAAACAAACAAAAACAAAATACTGCTTTAATTTCATTACTTGTTATAAATATATTTAAGTTGTTTACCTCATGTTGGTGTAGTTTTGATAAGTCATAAAGGTCTAGAATCATCCATTCCTTTTAGATGTTCCAATTTAGTGGAATATATAAGTCTTTATGTTTGTTCTAATGATTTTCTGAATTTTATTGGTAATTGTTGTAGTATTTCTCTTTTCATCTCCAATTTTGTTCATTTGGGTCTTCTCTTTCTTTTGATAAGTTTGTCTAGATGTTTGTCAAGCCTGGGTTCAGGGAGAGACCCTGCCTCAAAGAAACAGAGAATACTCAGCGCCCTCTTCTTACCTTCACACATGAGCACAGGTAGATGCGATCACAACACACATGTGTGTACACTCAAGTACAAAACACACATATACAAATAAGTAAGTAAATACCTTACAATATTTTAAGATGAAAAACTAAAGAATATTAAAAATGGGGAACGGAGATGAAAATAGAGTGGGATGAAGCTCGCCTGCTAAATTGTCAGTATTAATGAAGGTGGGATGAATGTGAGGGGAGACAGCTTGACAGGACATGCCATCTACTTGATGGATAGGCATGCTGTCTGATGATGGGCATGCTGTCTGATGATGGGCATGCTGTCTGATGATGGGCATGCTGTCTGATTGATGGGCATGCTGTCTGATTGATGGACATGCTGTCTGATTGACGAGCATGCTGTCTGATTGATGGGCAAACTTTCTGTTTGATGGGCATACAGTCTGAATGTGGTTCCACCCTTGATTTGCAGTGTTCCTTCTAAGGCTCCCAGATGCCAGTCACACTCCCAAGGAGTCCTTTGCAAAATACTAGTCTTGTTGGTGGGATGTCATGCATTGGTCAGATTCCAGATGCTAGACACACCTCTCTGGTCTGTAGTGCTTGGATTATAAATGCATGTCATATCCCCTGTGGTTCTTTCAGACATCACTGTGTAACCCATGTCTCTCTGTTTCCCCTGCGGACTCTGCCTCACTGAATACTGGGTGGTTGTTCTGATTCAGTTTCTTCCCTGCGGTCTAGAGGTGTTCAGTTTTATAGCATATAACCCATGATACTTGCTCTGGGTTCCCAGAGGGCACGGTCTATGGAAGAAGGTTCAGAGCTACAAAGCCACTGACTCAGTCAGGGTTTTTTTTTTTTCTTTCAAATGACATCTTGCTGCACTTTGGTGGAGAGGCAGGAAGAGAGAGTTCCTAGAATCTCTCATCCCTTCTCTGCCACTATACTCAAACTTTGCCTCTCTTCCTCCCCTCTTTATTTTTTGTTTTTCTCCCCTCTTTCTCTTCAAAATGTCCATTACTGAGAGCACAGTGCCAGTTTCCCTTGGCTCTGGTCACTCCCTCTCATTAGGAGGGAAGAGCTTCCCAGACCACACCAACCCCCTGGGGACTGGCCTTTTTCCTATTCTGAATTATGTGATACTGCAGGGTACAGAGCATCTTCAGTGTTTTTCCGAGTTGATCAGCATGTTGATTTTATAATCGCCAGTACTGAAACCGTCCTTTACATATAAATACAGAGTCTGAAATGACAGAATCCTTTCAGATGCTGCTGGAGTCTGACTTAATCCCAAGACAAAATTCATTCCAGATTTTTTTTATTATTTCTAAATTCAAGTCAGAAACTCAAATAATGATTTTTTAACAGTCAGATATTCTAGCCCAATATGATCCAAAGACATACTAATTTGATATATGTTGAGAGATGAAGCCAGGGAAATACTAACAGTTTCCTTTGCATACTTCAGCATGTTTCTATAAGAGCAGAAAGGTTTGTATGTACAGTAAAGACGCTGCAACTCATAACCTAAGTTTTTTTTCAGATTTATTATTTATGCGTATTTGTGTTTAGCTGTATTGAGGGGTCCAGCCCATGGCACAGTGCACCTGTCAAGCTCAGAGGACAACTTTAGAAGTCAGTTTCCTCCTTCCACCAGGTGGGTTCCAGGGACCAAACCCAGGTCACTAGGTAAGATAGTTTATGCCTTTAGCTGCTAAGCCAGCTCACTATCCGCCCCAATACAAGCATCTTAAACCTGGGCTGGGGTATTTCTGGTGGGCTTTAGTGTTGAGTGATGTGCCAGCTTGCACGGTACCCATGCTCTGTGTTCCCAACTGCGGTTACAGTGAAGCTGTATGACGTAGCCTGGGTGAGCACTGACCTTGGCTGAATCCATTCCTTGTTGGACTCTGAATTAATTTTTGGTCATGGCACATTCAGAAATCTTTCACTATTGCTAACTATTTTCCTACCCTCCACATTCAGCTGCGGCACCCCAAGTGGGTTTGCAACTTACATTAAAAATCTGTAAATTATTGCATGAAGAATAAGGCCAGTGTTGGGGCTGTGCCTCAAGGGTCAGAGAGACTGTCATTTGCAGTCTCGTGACATCTGGAGAGTTCCTGGATGAGCCACTTCTAAGAGGCTCACTCACTTGGCTGGGCATGAGCTCTGCTTATTGCCACATGGGTCTCTCCATAAAGCTGCCAAGTGTCCAAGAGTCCTTCTGCCTGCCTTTCCCAAAGCCAGTGAACTAAGCTGTTGAGACAATGAAGGAGCCATGCTGTGTGCTGTAATCTCCTCTTGGAAGTGACATTCATTTTACTAGGCACACAGCACACCCAGGGATGGACTACACAAGAGTGTGGATTCCAGGAAGTGGGGATCGATGGAGCTGCATTTGGGATCTGACTAGCACAACTCGATGGGATGCAGACTTCCGAGATTGTCCTTGGGTTTGGGGTGGGGCCCAAAGCTTTTTCTAGCAAGTTCCCAGATATGCTGGTGCCGTGCTTAGAGGATCTCTGGTCTATCCCATATTCTCATTTTTGTACTTCATGGATTGGAATCTCACAAACATGAGGAAAAGGAGGAAAAGGGAAGAATACACACAAGAAATATTTATCAAGTCTCTCCTATATGTTAGACACTGGGCAGAAATCTCTGTTTTCATTGTTTTGTTTAGCACAACAAACACAAGTGTTTATCTGTTACTCACCATTTGTGAATGAAGAAATTAAAACCAAGACAGGAGAGGCAACTAGAACTAAACCTATACAGTGATCAAGATGGGGAGGACTTCACCTGTCCAGTGATCAAGATGGGGAGGACTTTGCCTGTACGGTGATAAAGATGGGGAGGACTTCACCTGTACAGTGGTCAAGAGGGGAGGACTTTGCCTGTCCAGTGATCAAGATGGGGAGGACTTCTCTTGTACAGTGATCAAGAGGGGAGGACTTCACCTGTACAGTGATCAAAATGGGGAGGACTTCACCTGTACGATGATCAAAATGGGGAGGACTTCACCTGTATGGTGATCAAGATGGGGAAGATTTAATCCATACAGTGGTCAAGAGGGGAGGACTTTGCCTGTCCAGTGATCAAGATAGGGAAGAATTTGCCTGTATCATGATCAAGGGACCTTTGTTCCAAAAAGCAGTCAACCAAAGGAACTGATGATTAATTTTATTAAGAGCTGTCTGGACTCCCATTGAGAGGATTAGGGTTTTTTTGTTTTGTTTATACACTGTTTTCTGGACAGAATTAGCTTCAGCCTTCTCCACTTACCTCCAAGGGAAACCTGGAAGCGCGTTGGAAGTAGCACCAAGGTTTGGTGAGTTTAGTTCACCAGCTGGGGCTAAATTCAAGGCAAAACAAAACAACAAACAAACAAAAACCCAAGATCAGCAAATGCCTCCCTGCTGGCCACGTATTAAAATTTGGAGTACCCAATTTCCAGCAGAAGCATCCTGTGGTAGACTCACTGCAAGACTAGTTCAAGTTTTCCATGCCAATGGTAAAGAGGTTTCTAACAGACTCCGTGCTCTGGGCAGGACTATTATGGGACAGATGGATGTTACTGAGGACAGCTATGTGCTGGTGACAGCTATATGTACAGTGACTACCTCTATCTTTGTAAAACCCTGTGGAATACGTGGGATTTGTGTCATTCAGATTTGCAGAGTAGAGCTCACAGGGGTGACCTTAGGTTAGAGTGGAATTCTCACACTTCAAACAATAGCTTATTGAACAGTGCCATCTGTGGTCTGTGCCAGGGACGTGGGGCAAACTGAACCGCCACAGGGATATAAACAGAAGAGGCAAGACACCAAACTGACTTCGCAATGGAGGGCGAGCTGTCAGTCATCTTTGAGAGCGGCTTCTCTAACTCCAGCTTCTTGGCAACTAGAACATTTCTTTCATTGCAAGCACTTTCCTAGACAGATACTCCAGAACTTTCCTTGATTGTTCATATAAGTTTTCCATGTGTCTTGTGGCAGACTAGGAGAAAGAAACCCTTTTAATATTTTTATCTAAATTATTTAAACCTCTTAATATCAGTAAGAAAGCTGCTCATATTTTTAGTCAAGAAGTGATACAATTTTTTTTTGTTGCTATGACAGCCTAACTGGTACTGGGTAACTTATTTTTAAAAAGTATTTTTTTATGTAGTATCAGGAGGCTGTGCAGTCCAAAAGCATGTTGCTGGCGCCTGGTGAGGGATTCCCTACAACATGGTGGCAGGCATCCCATAGTGTATTCTACCTTGGGCCTCTCTTCCTCATTTCAAAAGCCACTAAATCCACGTGGAGCCACACCCCCAGTAACCTCCTCTGGTCTCAATGACCTCCCAAAGGCCCCACCTCCTACACCACAGTGCTTGAGGATTCAGTTACAAGATTTACATCACAGTGAGTGGAATACTGAGCATCTAAACTCTCTCCCAAGCTTATAAATTGTCTACAACCCTGTATTCTCCAATTCCAAGTCCATGTGTGGAAATTATTACGGAATTTGTTTGTATACCCAATTGTTTGGTCTCTTTGACTGCCTGTCTGCTAACTGGGTGGTTTATGACTTACTTGGGGTTCTGCAGATCACTGGCCCTTCCTGTAAGTTTGCTACTCAGTCCAGAGCTTAATGGATGCATGGTAAACATCTGGGCCCTTGGCCAGGGCAGATAACCAAGCAAGAAAGCTTGGGTGGAAGAGACTTCTTTGGGAATGAGGATCCAGATAAATGGTTTATACTCAAGACAAATAGATTTTTCCAGAGCCCGGTATTGTGGCACATATAACTCTACCCACCCAGAACCTCTCCCATCTCTGTGGAATAGCCCATCTACCCCCCAACTCCAACATGACTTTAGGGTGTACAAACTGTCCTTACCCTTGGCAGCAGTAGCTGGTTTAGGGAGTGGGCATGTGACATCACTCATGACAGTTGGTGCCCTGTGATTTCCTGAACTGGCTGAGAGGGATTTTTCTCAGGTGATGGTGCATGGGAGGCTGGAGTCTATAACTTCAATTTTTGAAAGAAAGTTAAGTTTGAGGCAATGAGGGTATTCCCATGTAGAAAGAACTATGGGGGCAATGAGGGTGTCCCATGTAGAAAGAACTATGGGACCCAAATCAGAGACAGCACATGAGTGATGTCATGTCCAAAGGAAACTCCAATCCCCAAGCCCCAAGGGACAGTGAAAATATCCAGAAATGAGCTTAATATGGGCTGTAGGAGGTTTCTGGCAGTTAGAGAAAAGCCAGCACTCCTGGGAAACTTGTGAGGCCCTTCCCACCTGCCAAAGGAGTCCTTTCCCTTACCTCTGGCAGAGGGACAAAAGGCTACCTGTGGTGCCTATTAGCATACCAAAGGGCGTGCTGGCCTCCAGCTCCCTAGTCTCTGTCTCTGTCTCTGTCTCTGTCTCTCTCTCTCTCTCCTCTGTGCCTGCTTCTCTCATTGTTTCTCTGTTCTCTGTCCTCTGCTATCCTCCTCTCTATCACAGGTAGCCCTAGCCATGTTCAGTCTGCTGCCCATATCCAACCTACTTCTTTCTGTCTCTGCCCTGGACTCTTCCAGATGCTCTGGCTCTTCTCTCTCCCATACCTGTAATAAAACACCTTCCCCTTAACCATACCATGGAGTCCGTTTATACAGGCAATATGGTGTTGATGGCTTTAATATTTATTATCCTCTAATTCAGTAGTTCCGGTCACCCCATGGATATGTGAACCAAAAATGTCCTTTTATTGGCCTAAGCAAACCCAAGCTATGAATCTGTCACTTAAACCACATCCAGCATTATTATTCTATTTTTTCCTATTATTTTTCTTAGCCTAAGACCCAGGCAGGGTACCAGCATTTACTGTTTTTCTCGTCGCCGTGACAAGCAAAACAAAACTGACAAAAGAAATGTAAGGAAACAGAAATTTTTCTCAGCTAACAGTTCAAGGGTACGGTCTGTCATGGAAGACAGAGGTGGAGCATGAGGCAGCTGTGCACCTTGTGTGCACAGTCAGAGCAGAGGGAGATGACTGAAGACGCGCTCAGCAGAACTCCAGCCTATGAGAGGGCGCTGCCCACAGGCAGAGCGGGTCTTCTCTCCTCCGTTAATGTGGTAGAGAAACTCCCTCACAGATCTCTTTGTTAATAACTTCCCAGGTCCGGACAGAAATCTCAAGGTCCAAATCAGGAGCAGAAGGAGAGAGAGCACCATCAAGGAACTCAGGACCGCGAGGGGTGCACCCACACACTGAGACAATGGGGATGTTCTATCGGGAACTCACCAAGGCCACCTGGCCTGGGTCTAAAAAAGCATGGGATA
>NC_022015.1:4716918-4717889 GCF_000317375.1 Microtus ochrogaster | reverse complement strand
TGTCCCTGCACCCCGGCTCTGGGTCGCACCTGTCCCTGCACCCCGGCTCTGGGTCGCACCTGTCCCTGCACCCCGGCTCTGGGTCACAGATGTTCCTCACCACGTCCATCTTTTCACAGTGGTGCTGGAGATTTGACCTTAGATTCGTATGCTTGCACAACCTGCGTCTCACCCACCAAACCACCTCCCAATCCCTCGGCGATTCAGATTCTGTCAAGTTGACAGCATTAACTGGCCGAAAGCATCACCTCGGCTCCCTGGCACCCCCTTATACAAAGAGTGTGGAATATTAAGTTGGGTGTCTTATCCTAGCCCTCAACATTCATCTTCGGAATCCCCCTTTCCTGGGAGTTGCCTTGGTCCAGACTCCACCTCTGGGAAAGCCCACCAAGCAGTGACCCCTCCCCAGGGAGGGTCAAGAAAGCCTACCAAGTGGTGACTCCTCCCCAGGGAGAGTCAGGACCACTCCCATAGGCTATTTAGGCTGTCCCCCCAGAGAATGAACACACTGTCTCTGGGTTTTGTGTGGTCTCCTCTCCTCTCTCTTTCCCTTGCCATGCTTTCCCAGTGCCACCTGGGGGCGCTGCATTAAACATGGACATCTTTTATTTGGTCTAATTTGGTCTGACTGGAATTATTTGCATTGGCAGAGAGGCTAGCCTAGGAAATATTCCTAACATTAGCCAGCAGTGCTTGGTCCTTGCATCAACAGTTTTGACTAAAGCTTGGTCCTATAGGGTTGTTGGAAGACAGATGACTGCATCCCTTAGGCTGGAGTAACCATGTCCTGGGATGCTCACACATCTCTGGTTTACATTTGTGGCCCTAGTGTTGATATCAATAGTGTCCCCTTTCAGTCTCTGTAGGCCCTGCTTTGGAAAGTAATAATGGTGCTACCTCATCTGAGGCTCTTTTCTTCCTGAAAATCATTAGAATGCACACCCTCCTGTGTGTGTATGTGTGTGTGTGTG
>NC_022015.1:4714208-4716818 GCF_000317375.1 Microtus ochrogaster | reverse complement strand
GTGTGTGTGTGTATGTGTGTGTGTGTGTGTGTGCACGTGTGTGTGTGTGTCTGCCACAGTGCATGGTTGGAAGTCAGAGGACAACATGAGGGAGTCAGTTCTTTCCTTCCACCATGTGGGTCCCAGGAACCAAACTCAGGTCATTTGGCAGCAGCCGAGCCCTCTTTCCGGCCCTTCTATTGCATCTTGTCAGGTCATGTGGTGGCAGCTGTGCCTTCTTTCCCGCCCTTCTGTTACATCATCTTGTCACAACTGCTCATGATTCAATTTTTCTTTTTTTTTTGGGAGAGGAAACCGGGGTCATAGAGAAATAGCAATCATTTGGTGTGGTTTTCTTGATTAAAAGAATTATAAGTTGCTATTTGAAAAAATTCAAGTCTCATTCTTGAACTAATGTCAAATAAAACATTTGCCTATAATTTACCTCACAAAGCAACTGGCTATTCCTTAAAAGTTTAAACATAGACAGTAAAACAGGGGGAAATGAGAATAATCCAATCATTAAGGCTCAGCTAGCGATTGGCTCGGGACATGGATTTGTCGGACCATAAGGGCAAGAAGGGCTTTTCCTATTCATTTCTCCATAGTGTAATGTCGGCAGTGTCAGGAAAAATGTGCATGCCAGAAATTCCTAGCTCTGTGTGTTACAAATCACCTTTATAAAGATGTGATGGCCAGTTGTGTGTGTTGTGAAACAGAGCTCTGGTATCTCAATGGGATGGATTTTAAAATATGAGATTAACACTTCAGTTGGAAGGTGAACTAAGACAGGCTCACAGAATCAGTTAGAAGCTGGCATCCAGCAGATAGCTGTCCCTCCCTGTGGGCGTTAAAAGTGATCATCGGCTTAAAGAGATCCAGGATCACCTATGAGACAAACCTCGGGAGTGTCTTGAGGAAGCTTCTAGATCAGGTTAATCAGGACAGAAAACTGGTTGTAAATATGACATTTTCCACGGGGTGCGGTGCTGGACTGCACACAGAGACTCAAGCGAGCACGGTGCAGGGTGCCCAGTTTCATTCCTCTCTGCTTCCTGACTGCAGATGGATACGACCCCGCCCTCACCCTCCTGCTGCTGTGCCTCACTGCTGTGATGAACTGTGTTCCCTTGAGCTGTGAGCCAAAACAGACCCGTTCTTCCTTAAGCTGCTTTCATCACAGCCGTGAGAAGAGCAGCTCTTACCCAGATTGCCTCTTGCTTCATTGTCTCTGCACTAGGTCATCCCACCCCACCCCACCCCACCTGCGGGCTGGAGCACAGCTCTTCCGGAGCAGCCAGTCTCTGGGCTTGAACTTGGCTCTCCTGGGGCTGCAGTTTGACAACTTAATCTGCAGATTTTTGTTTATCAGCCTCCATAATTTCATGAGCTAATTCCTTATAATAAATCACACACACACACACACACACACACACACACACACACCCCTATCTATTGCCTGCCTTTTTGACTATAACTAAACAGAAAGAGCATGAAATCACACATCTGTTCCAGAATGAAGCACAACCCTTTACACACATCTGCAGATAGTAAAAAGCCCTGGGCTAGATATGTTGGCTTTTCTCCCTCTGTAGATGTGTGTTAAGGTTTGTGTCTTCTGTAACAGACGACTATGCTAAGTGAGAGACATAGACAGGCAGGTTTTTCTGTCCTTCCATCTCCTCAGAATTTATTAACAACAAATTCACAAGTTACAACAATTTTATTGACTATAACTCACCAGAGAATTCTGATTTTACTTGATAGTATGACCACTGGCAATCACAGGTTCTTTTATTACAGACTTAATTGTTAATATTAGCTCGCAGGCCACATGTTAAGCTCCACGCAGTGATATACAGACTTGCTACAGTCTGAGTTAAGGCCCCTTCACTCTGCCCCCTGGAGTTTGCCTTACAGGAAGCAGAGGCAACACAGCGAGCTGAGCTGCTACACACTGTGGAATCGCTGCAGGTGGTTAGGTAAGCTACTGAGAACTCAGCCCAGAGCTGCTGGAACCAAAGCAGCTTCCCTGCAAGGGGTGGGAGGGAATGCCAGGTGAGGTGGCAGGCGTGATGTTTGCAGAACAGCTGGGTCTGTATGCAACTCAATTTGAGTGGGCTGTGTCAAGTAGGGGTCCACTCTGAGCCAAGACCCTGGGACAGAATCTGGAGTTCATCACCTGTCACCCCTATGATCTGTGCTGAAAGCACCAACTGGCCTTACCACAAGCCTGGGGTTGCTGCCATGCCTCATCTCAATTCTTCTACCCTTTGACATGGTCCAGTTTGTACTTTGTGTCAAGATTTTTTAAGAGAAAACTAAGCCCAACCTTCTCGGTATTAGGTCAGGACACCTGCCCCAGACTCAGGAATCAGGGTCCAGGTCAGGATGAATTTGGAAGAAGCAATCTCTGGCCAAGGGTCTGTACACCTGGCACAGAGCTGCAGCTGCATGCCCTCTGCTGGTCCTCACTCCCTTCATCCCCATCTCTCGTCCATACTCCAGAGCTGGAAACAGCTCATGAGCCTGTCTGGGACCCATAAAGAGAACGTCTGCCAGACCTCCTGCTATCTGTGTTTCCCATGTCGGTCGTACCAGCCCCCTCCCTTCCCCTCCCCTCCCCTCCCC
>NC_022015.1:4711472-4714108 GCF_000317375.1 Microtus ochrogaster | reverse complement strand
CTCCCCTCCCCATTCTGCTTTGTGCCTCCGCTCCCTGTTTGCGGAGCATGGTTGTCTAACTTCATCCTTTCCAGTTGCATCGATATTTGGACATTCTGTAGGTTAGACAGGTCAAATATACCTCTCTGAAGCGGAGTCAGAAATGCTGGGTTTATGTTCTAGATACAGAACCATTCTGGTGGTCACCAAGGTTCTAGAGGTATGCTTTGCAATGAAAGTGGAGTTGGAGGGGGCCAGAGAGACCTCTCCTCAGACTAACTTATCTTCACTTTGAAAGTGCTTCCCACAGCAGCCGGAGGAGTCTCATCACCCCCACATCCCTACGCTCTTCGTCTTTCCAGAATCAAATTTACTTTTGAGCCACATACAGGGTGGATCCATCCTCTGAAGATTTGCTGCCCTTGGTCCTTGCCTGCAGCAGGGGTTTCAATGCTGAATGGGGCTCCTGGATGAGAGTGGAGGGCTGTGGTCTCCACATATCTGGGACCTCGTGAAGGACCTGGCTATTATTACCCATCCTCGCCTGCAGAGGTCTGGGGTAGATGTTATTCTCAGTCACACACTGTTGTTTTTTTAAGGGAAGTGGGTAGTCTTAGCTGCCTGTTTTTAACTTGCCTTGTAGGAAACGATGCTAGATAGCCCACCGTTGTCTTGCTAACCCAGGGCTTGTCCTGAGGGAAGTAGCCACCCACGAGGAATCCTGGGTGAGATTCTGGGTGCGGCTCCTTGCTCTGCTCTTTCTTTCTATTCCACCATCTCCTCAGACAAACCCTGCAATCTCCTCACCTACCCTCGGCTGGTACCTCCCATCCACCTGCAGGGTGTGGCTTGCTATGCTCTCTTTAGGAAGTCTACCTTCGCCTTGACCTCAACCTCTCTCAGACTCCTCCCTGGCATCCCATTTCCTTCTTTCGCCTCCCCTTTGGAATGCTTTTGCTTCCTGTGGCTGACACCAACTGACACCTGTGAGCTTTCTTCTGGGGAGGGGCCCTGTCATTGTACTAATGGCAAAGAGGATGTAATTCCCAGCAGCTTTCTGAGGCAGAGCCCATGTTTGCCATATCTCAGGACGTGCCAATGAGCCCACCCAAGCTTGTGAGCATGTGATTGCGCTGGTAAGGCCAGTACTGGGGTGGGTTCCAGCATGAGAGTGAAGCTAGCAACGTATGGAATTCTAGGGAATCACAGGCCTGACACAGAAGTCCAACCACATGCCCTCTTGACGATGGGGTATCCATGTGTGAGAAGCATTCCTCCTGCCCCATCAAAGGTAACTGGTCTGCCAAGGGCCAACGTTCCTTCCATAAATCTCCCCTATTTAATCTCCCCAGACTAGCAAAACGTTTGTTTGCACAAAGGCCCCACTGTATTCCCAGAACTTCCCCTTTCCCAAATTTCCCTTGCACCAATTCTTTCAAAACTAACAGTTGTGATACTGTGAGGTCAGAGCCCAGCCAATGGCAAAAAGGCACAGTCACCACCTGCCTTAGAATATAAACCAAATGCACGCCCTGCCCCCAGCATGCTTACTTACCTTCTTTGGGTTGTGGTGTGCCCTTTTGGTGAAAAGAAATTGCCTTGTCAAGCTGTGTTCACTCTGTTTGTGTGTTCCTTTGTGCAACATGAGATTATTCTTCATTTCTTTCTGAGTGAGACTTTCAATAGTTGAGCTTACGTCAGAGGAAACCATTTCTTTGCTTGGCTTACCTCCTCCTCCCCCTCTCCCTCATCCTCCTTCATACCCAATGAACTCTTTTCATGATATTCATAGTATTTTTTAATTGACTTGTATGCATGTGTACATTTGCCCATAAGCATGTCTGTGTGCTACTTGCATGCCTGGTGCCAGAAGTGAAAGAGTCAGATCCCCTGGCATTAGAGTAAGAGAAAGCTGTGAGCCATTAAGTTAGGGCTGGGAATAGAACCCAGGTCTTTTGGAAGAGCAACAAGTGCTCTAAGTCACTAACACATCTTCTGAATACTCCTGGGCCCTTGTCAAGGGTCCCATGCACCAGCACAGCTCTTGCCTGCTAACTGTTTCCCAGCAGGAAAGCACCTGCGTTACCCATCTGTCTTCCGCCATATGTTGGAATCTGCCACAGTGGTCCACATTTATCGTTCAGCTCCTAGCCCATTGCATCCTCACCTGCCTCTGGATTCCACCTCCTGCTGTCCCCGCATCAGATCTGCTAGCTTTTGTCCCTAGGTGTCCCTGTCTTTCTGTTGTTCCCAGCAGCTGCCCTGTCCAACGGTAGAACCTGGGGCATTGGACTCTAACCACAAAACCACCAGCCCACTCTCCTGTCTCCACCCAGCACCAGCGTAGTGTGGAATGCGATTGTGACAGAGTGCTGCTTGGTTGCCACAGCACTATCTCAGGCACGTTGAGGCAGGCCTAGGCAGGTCACCGGGGGTTCTGTTGACATGAAAGACAGCCAGATTTCCCAAGAGAAACCGCAGTTGGTGACACAGACATGTGCATATTACGAACCAGTTACCTTTACACTACCTTACACTGCTGTCTTTGCACTGCTGTCTTCACACTGTTGTTTTCGCACCGTTGTCTCCTCACTGCTGTCTTCACACTGTTGTCTTCACACTGTTGTCTTCTCACTGTTGTCTTCACACTGTTGTCT